>NC_068985.1:52942652-52947585 GCF_001194135.2 Octopus bimaculoides | reverse complement strand
ATATATTAGTTATAGTATTCAATGTGAAGGCGCGTGGCTTAGTGATTAGGGTATTCGGCTCACGATCGTCAGGCCGTGAGTTTAATTCCCGGTGATGCGTTGTATCCTTGAGTAAGTGACAATCCTTGAGTAAGACACTATTTCATGTTGCTCCAGTCCACTCAGCTGGCAAAAATGAATAGTACCTGTATGTACAAATAGAGCATCATCCCTATAGAGACCATCTTCAAATTCTGGGAGTTCTTCATGGAGTAGGTGTAGGAAATAAATCCCGACTATGTCTGTGACTTCGGCTGAATCTTGCGCGCCCATTGGTATATTAAAGCAATCTGGTATGTCCTTTCTAGTCCAAAAGTTTCCTTAGTGATGAATTATGATCTCCCTCACCTCAAGTATAATTCTTATTTCCTTCATTGATAAGTTAGTCCTATTCTTTGCAAAAATAAGAGCCTTGTTAAGTAGAATAGGACTAATCGACTGATAATAACTATCAATGCCAAACTGGATGAATTTTGATTTCTTCTTGTCACTTAAGCATTGAAACCATTCAATAGCTTCCTCACACTGATGAGAATGACAATGCATAAATTTAATTATAATTACTATGATTATAATTTTTTTCTTACATATTTGTATTGTATTTTGAAACGTGCGTATGTATTGAATCCAATTTGGTATTAAATCTAATTTTGATTCAACAACTTTTTCTCCTCCATTTTTTATACTTGTTTATGGTATATTTATAATTATAACCATATTTTCTAACTATGCATATATATATATATATATATACACGTATATATAATATATATATGAGTGTGTGTGTGTGCATCTATGTATGTATATATGTTTATATATATACATACATATATAATATGTATATATATACACACATATATATAATAATATTTAGCTTAACTGATGAGGCAACGGAAATTGGCGAAACTGACGTCAGTATTAAGAATTTTCGATCGGCATTTTTCGGACAATTAAGGTTCCTGTTAGTATATATGTTTTCCTTCATTTGCATTAACTACAGCATTAGAGCAATTTAGCTCTTATTTCTAGCAGTGTCGGTGTTTCCTAACATCCTTGTCACATTTAGGGCCAATTATCATTCTCCTTTATGGTGAAACATCGCAAACTGCTGTTTATATATATATGCATGTATCATCGACATATCTGCAGCATCCACAGAGTTGTTTGACTAAACTCATCTTTTTTCTTTTGTCATGGATCATTCAAGGTTTTAACTCGTATTAGTTCAAATCTATTAGCAATTTCCTAACTCCATCCTCCAGAGTATTAAATTAAGTCCGTCCATCAGTGTATTAAAGTAACAATAGATTACCTTAACAAGCACCCAAACTATAGGCTACCGGTTTTAGACGCGGAACCCTGGCTGGAAACCAAGAACAGTAAGGGCCAGATCCTTCACTCCCATTATGACAAATCTATGGCCTCTAAATACTTGGTCCACAAGAACGCAGCTATTGCGGACAACGCCAAGTTAAATATTCTAATAGCAGACTTAGTGAGAGCGATGAGGAATGTGTCCCGTATGAGGGATTCTATAGAACTGGAATGACATATACAGCACTTTATCTACCGCATGCAGTTCTCTCGCTACAACCAAAGGGACAGGATTAGAGTGTACAAAGGATCCAGGACTAAGTACAGAACCATCATAGAGAGTGATGCAAAGGGGATCTTTCTGTTATACAGGAGCAAATCCTGGAACAGCACAGGAAGGACAAGAAAAAAGGTAGATAAGGCCAATTCATGGTATGACAACTAAAAAATATCAGTGTCATGTTCGTTGATGCTATCCTTGGAGGCGAACTCGCATACCATTTTAGAAAAGCATTAGATAAGGCTAGTCTAGGGATTAAAGTAGTCGAAAGACCTGGACGCCACCCTAAAATCCCTAATCTGTAAAACTTATTCCTTAGGTAGGTCCCCATGTACGGAGAACAATTGCATAACATACAGGATGAAGCCAAAGGTTAACTGCAAGGTTAGGAATATAGAGTATAGCTTACGGTGTACTGAGAGACGGTACAGAAACAAGAGAGCTGCTTACATTGGAGAGCTAGCACACAGCATAGGGAAGCGGGAGCTCAAATAAAAGAAAGGCTCGTTAATGTTCTACCAACATGATCGTTATTTGTGTTTTTTCGTAATTTGTTCTGATGGAACCCATTCCCGAGGAAGTGCCAAACGTCAGACATCCAATGGGTCAGTCGCTGGATAGGTTTGAGCACAGAAATGTTGACATCGGATGGTAAATAATTAAATAAATAGAATAAAAATCAGTCGCGTTGGAAGTCTCTATCTTTTTTGAAATATACAAATTTGAAACCTTGGATATATATATATATGTGCTACACGTGTATAAGGGATGACCACTAGGTGGACATCCAATATGCTAGATAGAGGTCATCAACGACCCAACCACAAATAAAAATAATGTTCTCTAGATAAATTTCGCAAAAACACCAGAACAGGACAAAATGAGAAATATACATAAAGAATTATCTATGGACTGCAGTTTCGAACATTTGAACATGTATATATAAAGATAAAACTTACTTGGAAAAGGATGCGTGGCGTTCGATCATATAATAATATAAATAATATATAAATATATGCATATATCCATATATACATGTACATACCTACATCTATATGTATAGATACATGCATATATGAGTACAGGGTGTCATAAAAAGTTAAACACAATGAGAAACGAAAACATAGAAAAACGAACATTTTCCGAACAACGAAAAAAAACAAACAGGGATGCATACATACACACACACACAAGAACATATATGCGCCCTTGTTTACACTATTTGCGTCCTACTTTTAATATTCTTATAAGTATTTATTGGGAATTAGTAAACATGAAGAGATATATTTCATAGACTATGGAATTAAAGCATATGAAAATATTATTATGGTAAAAAGTATTATTACCTTCTTCGCAATCAACACCTGCAACTGATGCCTGATTCCTTGTAATTTTTTGCCATTTGCCAAGACACAGCGTAATATTATTCTCGCTTCCTGTGCATTGTATGTCGCCATGGAAAAAGTAGGTGGTGCCAACTCGTGGATTTCTATATGTTTTTCCCGATCTAAGATAAATGAAAAAATATAAAATTTTATATATCTATAATTTATTTATTCTTTTATTGGTTTCAGTTACTGGACAGGGGTGATTCTGGAGTATCGCATATTTCGGTACAATTATGTTTTTACAGTTTGGTGCTTACTATGTCAACCATTTTTGACGAACTATTAAGTTACTCGGACGTAAATAGATTAGCATAGGCTGTGTTGGGATTCAAGCACAACGTAAATAGACCTTTTTCTCCAACTATTATTGATAGCTTTTTCACTTCGAGTTCAACCGCCAAAACCGTTCTCCCGAGGTTTATAATTCTTTATGGCATCAACAATATATATCATAATAAGAGGACGCTAGCCTTTTACCAGTCGATGTTAAGCATGTAAATATACATATTAGCTATAATTTTGGTCAGAACATAGATGATAAATTATTCAACTATAGTACGTTTTTTTCGGATGTTAACCTAATACGTTTTTGGAGCAGATATCTAGGTATGTGTGGTTGTGATAATTTCGAATTCTGTTATAATGAAGTGAGACATTTTTATACATGCTAGTTAGATATTATTGGTTTCAAGCTTTGGAACATAGCTAGCAATTTCGGGAAGCCTCAGTGCTCAACTGGTAATTATTTTATTGACCCCGAAAGGATGAAAGGCAATATCGATGTCGGAGGCATTTGAACTCAGAACGTAAAGACAGACGAAATGACCTTAAACATTTTGGCCGCTGTACTAACGATTGTGACTGTTCGCTGCTTTAAATTTAGATATTAAGAATGAGGATCTGAGAAGGATTAAAATGTGTACAACGTATAGGGAAACATTTAGGATTAGTAGGTATAGATTAAAAGTAGTTATTTTAAAATCAATTGGCGATTTTATAGTCAAGTCTCAAATATGATAGAATAACAAGTTTGTCGTTGAAACGTGTTATAAGGATGAACGGCTTCACAGGAAGTAAACCAGATTTAAGTAAACCTGAGTTACATGAGAAGAACGTTGTAGTATCTGCAGATAAAACGTCGGGAAATTTTGTTATTAATTGTAAAATATATTATGTAATGTACGAGCTAGGAGTAGGTGGTGATTTTGGCTTCAAAAGTAATAGTGCATATAGTATAGTGTCGGTGGAAACGTTGTGTAAGAATAAAAAATCGAAGAATAAAAAAATATGGTTATCCTAAAACGTTTTTTGATTCTTAAATTACACAACATGCCATATAAAAGTAGATTTATTACGGGTTTTTGAAAATGTACAAATACCTTTATCTATCAAGTTATAATTGTGGTTAGGTCGTACTTTATGAGATACTGCGAATTCTGGAGTATGAATTCCAGTAACGAATTTTTCTATCCTGAAAATCACATTACTTTTATTTTAAAGTGAAAGATGTCCGAACGTGTATATAAAATGGACGTGTGTCTGTGTGTGTGTGTGTGTGTGTGTGTGTGTGTGAGAGAGAGAGAGAGAGAGCGAGAGAGTGCTACTTACACATAAATGAGAACTCGCACATTCACCCACTGACTCTCTCTGTCTCTCTCTCACACACACCTGCACACGTACATACAAAAAAGATGTACGTATATGTATTGATGTATGTACGTATACATGACAACACACCCCTTCACTCACTCTCTTTTTATCTCTCTCTGTTTTTTTCTATCTCGTTTTTTCTCTCTCTCCTTTTTCTCTCTCTCTATCTCTCTCTTTCTTTTTCTCTCTCTCTTCCTCTCACTCCCTTTCTCTCTTTCTCTCTCTCTCTCTCTCTCTCTCTCTCTCTCTCTCACACACACAC
>NC_068985.1:52942007-52942642 GCF_001194135.2 Octopus bimaculoides | reverse complement strand
CGTCCATTTCATATACACGTATATACACCTTTCACTTTAAAACAAAAGTAAATAAAAAATTTTTACGGATATTAACTAATTCTAGATGATGAAATCACATTCAGTTAAAAACATTTCTAAATGATTAAAATATTATGTACGTCAAAAAGTCGACGTTTTTTTTCTTAGAGAGAGCGCCGACTATGTGTGTGTATATGTCACAGATAGCGGACGTGTGTTTGTGTTGAATGACATGACACGACTTTCATTATATTTGTGTGTGTATTATATATATGTGTATTGACGTCACTGAAGACATGTTTTTTCCTCAAGAAATTACAAACAAAAAATGTATTTAATCTTTTAAATAGAGGTCCAAATATCACAAAAAATTGTACTACAGTGCTGAAGGTAAGTATGAAAATAAATGTACAAACAATTAGATACATATACTATTTCTGAGATATTTCTGTTACACACAAGCATCCCCAGAGATTTAGTATTGTTGAGATCTCTCTCTCTCTCTCTATATATATATTTTTTTTTTTGAAGTTTCAGCTTAGAGCTGCGGCCATGCTGATGCACCACCGTGTTGCTACACTGTTATTACAGGGAGCCTCTTACAACATGTGGCACTTGGTGAAGAATGGAGTTTG
>NC_068985.1:52930935-52933358 GCF_001194135.2 Octopus bimaculoides | reverse complement strand
GGCTCCAGTCGATTACATCGACCCCAGTACACAACTGGTACTTATTTTATCGACCCCGAAAGCGTGAAAGGCAAAGTCGAGATCTGCGGAATTTAAATACAGAACGTAAACACAGACGAAATACCGCTAAGCATTTCGTCAGATAAATTATGTTATGAATAATTACGTAAGTAAATATGATCAAGCAACAACTGTGTACCGGAATGTCATCAGGTAAATTGCTTTAATAGCACTGCTGTATCATGTTTAGTTTATTATCTCTTTATATGCCTTTGTATAATTGTATAATTAACATACCCTCTTTACTGAATAGCTTTTTGATTCAAGGTAACACAAGTTATAGCTACAAAAAATATATAATGGCAGTAAAAATAAAATTACAAATCACTCAACAAATCGGCCAAATTTCGTTAATGGAAGCAAAACTAAAAATCAGACGTATAAATCAAAACTAACGTTCTTTCTTTTTGTTATAATTTAAGTTTTGTCTCTGCTTCTATTTTTTTTTAAATCTTAGGATAGAAACTAGAAGTATCTGTTTTCTCTATTGTTTGTAACTGTTATACTTCAGATGACCTAGCAGGATATCCATTTGCCTGTCAGTTCCCTCGTAAAACCTAATTTCATTTATACTGGTACTCAGTAATAGTTTTTTAATAGTCATTAAGATTCTTAACATATTGAAGAGATTAATTCGTCGTTATTCATGTATACATGCATATGGAAATATTTACATCTAAATATAGACACACGCATACGCGCTCACACACACACACACACACACACACACACACACACACACACACACACACACACACACACACACACACACACAAACAGATCGATACATAAGGCATTGCATGAGAACAACACCAACACATGTTGAGAATAAAAGAAAAAACACCGACCTAACTTTATCCGTAATTGACGAAATTGCGAGAGAACAAGTAGCTCAAATCCAAACTCCCAACTTTTGGACAATAAATGTCATGTTATATTGTGCCGCAGTAGCTGTGCACTAACAGATAGGTGTTAGAGGGACTGATCCAAAGAATAATACTGAGGTAAAATGACGCTCTTGGGGAGACATTGGGCGTCGAAGAAGATCGGCTAGACGCTCTTTTCTGGAGAACATTCGGCCCAGGACTAATGGATAATTTCCAAATATCTCTGGCCTGGCAGTGCCTGTTCGAGATATACTTTACAGGCATGGAATTCCGTCAGTCGGGCATGTCCGAGATGTGCACAGGACGACGAGAATGTCCTGCATGCACTCGTCCAGTGTTCGAGCATTGTTAATCTGTGGGTTTATATCGAGCACCTGCTGTCGCCTGTAGCTCGGATCCGTCTGTTAACTGAATGCATCATGAAGATCGTCTCGCAGCTTTCCTTTGACTTGGAAGGAAAGGCTATATTTTTTATGCCTAGTGGCTATAGTGAAACAGGTTGTATGGTGGGTGAGACTGAAGAGGCTAAAGACAAACACTTTTCTCTTAGGTCAATTCCTGATCAACTTCTTCAAATTTCACTTGAAAAGGAAAATAAGGGTAGAGATGGAAGTGTTGCCTTCTAGCCAGTTTGCTGAAAAGTGGATGAAAGTGATGCGAATGGTGCGAGTGAACGGGCCTGTTCTGAACATACGCCTGCTTTGAGCATTCGCTCGTAGTTGGAAGAAAGGAACGGAAAAGAGGCACCTGCCCCAAAAGTCAAGGTACCCAAGGTTTTTATGGGGTTTTCCATGAGCATCCCTATCGAGGATTACACATTGTTGATTATTTTCATTATGCTAGTCATGTTTACATGCAAAACCCTCAAAACAACACAGTCACACACACACACACACACACACACACACACACACACACATACACACACACACATTCTTTGTTTTGTCCAGTATTGCCCATAATGTTTTCTTAATGCAAACCCTTGTGGTTAATAAAGAAATCATTATTATTATCATTATTATTATTATTACCATTATTATTATTATTATTATTATTATTATTATTATTATTATTATTATTATTATTATTATTATCATTATTATTATTATCATTATTATTGTTGTTGTTGTTATTAAGGCGACGAGCTGGAACTTCTAACTTGTTGTCTCTTGAGGTCTCTGGGTGAGACTTGGATCCAACTTGTACAAAGGCAAAACAAAAGTCAAACATAAAATAATAATAATAATAAACATAGACTCTCAACAAGAAAAGAACTGCTTTCAACAAAAGAAACACTGCAGTAAAAAGTCCAAGCAAAAGCTGAAAGAATACGGAGATTTGAAAGGAGAAACAAATTTTACAAATTTTACAAGTTAGCACACCGGGCGAAATGCATAGAGGTATTTCGCTCATCGCTACGTTCTGAGTTCAAACTCTGCCGAGGTAGACTTTGCCTTTCCTGCTTTCGGAGTCGAT
>NC_068985.1:52926055-52927907 GCF_001194135.2 Octopus bimaculoides | reverse complement strand
ATTAGGGAATATGCTACTTTCTATTAAAAAACTATAGGTGTACTCGGTTAGGACAGATGTTAGCGTCTTATACATTGTTGTTAAGCAGGTTATGGGGCGATAATTTTTTGGTTCGTTTGTTTCCTCATTTTTTGGAAGCAGGAATGTTAAACCATTAACTAGCCAAGAGGGCATCAAACTAGGATTTTGCAAAACATCGTTGTAAAGTTTTGTTAGCAGTTCATGGCTTTCTGGGAAGGCATTCAACCAGAAGTTAGGAATTTTATCCTTTCCTGGAGACTTCCATTTGCTTGACCTCCTGAGAGCAGATCTTATATCTTCTACCTTGACCCACTCCCACTTTTGCTCCTCTAAGGAGTCTAGGTCTGTAGATATTCTATCAATGTAGATATTCTATCAATCCTTTTCATTGTGTGTTTTATCTTCTGCCCATATTTTATTCCAAAATTCTTGCACTTCTTCTTTTGATGGGACAGACTTTATTGTTACTGGTGTGTTCCCTATCTTCTTGTAGAAATTTTTGGGGTTATTTTTGAACATGTTATTATATTCCTGGATTTCCTCGAATTTGTCCATAATAGTTAAGAGTGTCTTTTGGCATTATCTCCAAAGCTCCGTTGATTACAGATACAGTTGTCGTTCTTAGTCGCCAGATTCTGTAACCCTCATTTCAAGGACCCTGTATTTACTTAACTCTTCAAACGTTTTTATAAAGATGTTGCACTCCACTACGATTGACATAACTATGAGTAAACATGACGTCAATGTGATTTTCATTTACAACTGAGTTGCTTTCGGTGACGTTTTCACTGAAAAAGAGCACTGATATATATTGTAGGCGCACGAATACTTTGAAAACTTAGATCTACAAACAAAACTTGCTGGTGATCACCTAGAAGAGTAACTGATTCATAATGATGAGCGTATTTTTTAACAAGTTTCCACCAACTTTGAGAATTAGAAGCAAGAGCAATAGAACGGCTATTGTGAAAATGAGAAAGGATGATCCACGTGTAAGATCATCATAGAGTTTAATAGGTTGGACACAACGAAGACATTCTTTAATTTTTTTTTTGTGAAGTTGCACACATTTTAAAAATAACGCATTTTTAAAACATCAAATAGAAGCTCATGGTTTTTTCATATTCTAAAAACCAAAGTATATATTACCTGTATCCAAGCATCCTACAGAAAACTGCAGAACTTGCATCGGTCCAGCTATCATCACAAATAGAACCCCAGTGTCCATTATGAAATATTTCAGCACGTCCTTTTAATTCGTGTCGCACTATTTTTATAGGTAAATCTATAAAGTAAATATTTATAAATGATTTACAAAAATGATTTACATTGTTTGTTTTTACTTAGACAACTCATTAATCAAACAGGTCACACATAGGATATGAATAAATGATGAAAGTTCGGACTCCAACGTGTAAATGTGGGTGTGTTCAAATTTTATTTCCTATAAATAATGAAACTATATCGCGGCAAGTAACACAGAGATAGGCAGCTCTGGACAATTCACTACTCCACGAAGACCAATACCAGAGACGATTAGGAAGTAAGTTTAAAATAAATGAGCATTAGCGCACACACGTTCATGCACGCACACACGTGCACTCTCACATGTACATGTATGCATAGACAAACAAGCAAAGTTCACAAGTCATAAACACATACACACACACACACATACATTCACACACACACATATATATATATATATATAAATATAAAAATATGTTAAAAAAACCTCATTTTAAAATATATTATAAAATTATATATACATATACAAAAAAAACCTATACACATACAAAACACCATACACACACATATACGCATACATACA
>NC_068985.1:52902942-52925644 GCF_001194135.2 Octopus bimaculoides | reverse complement strand
ACACACACACACACACACACACACACACACACACACACACACACACACACACATATATATATAATAAGTTTAGATAATGTTCATATAAATCTTATTTTAAATATTTGCTTTAGTAATGACTTCGTAGAAGGGAATAATGTTTAGTTAGTTAGTAGGCTATTTGATAAATAATAGTTCGAATAATAGGTTTTAAACCTTATTTTATAATACTTGCTATAGTAATGACTTTATAGAAGAGAATAAAGTTTAGTTAGTCGTGTAGGTTTGTGAATAATACATAGTTCGAACAAAAATTAAACAAACTACTCAGAAACTATTATAAGTTCACCGAAATATTACTATTCCTCATAATATAGTATAACTTACGTACCTTAGATACTTATTACATTATCAGCTCCTATTACTTAAACTTTAATAATAATCAAATTATATTCCACTAAATAGCATACCATTGATTGGTTCCCCGTCTATTATACTTACTTCGTCATTTTAGTCATTTAATACGTTCTTCTACCTTCTCCTTATAACGCCATATTGTCACGTGATTTATATATTTTAATTCTACATAGAATGTTTAATATTTGTGTTCACGAAGGAATACCATTTTGTCACGTGACACACATCGTATAAATTCTATGCTTCATGGGTAAAACTACAGTCAACAAGGAACCTTCAATAAGATAAGTGATGCTGTTCTTTTTATTAATGATGTTAAACGTTCGAATTCATTTAATAGTTAATAACACTATCTTTTTATATGTTTTTCTTTTCTTAATCCACAGAAAGCATTTCTTCATTAGACGAACTATGCCTTTAACTTGACAGATCATTATTATTATTATAAAAACTTGACATCTTATGTATTGTACTAATAATTGCTTTCCCAAACGTACAGATATTTCTGTAAGTAATGTTTCTTTAATATTAGTAGGTTAGACAGAGGTAGAGAGACAGAGAGAGAGAGGGGGGAAGGAGGGAGGGATAGAGGGAAACAGAGAGAGAGAGAGAAAGAGAGATGGGGGAATATCTCACACCAGGAGACTTGACCCAGTGCTTGCGATAAAATGCATTTCGCTAAAAGCACGCAAGCATCAGGTGGTGCTGTTAAACCGAGAGGGAGATTAAGTCCAATATTCGAACAGGCCACGACGGAAATCAGAATGCAATGAGCTGGAACAAAAGCAGTAAAACAATTTATTCATCATCCTTACGATTCCTCAGTTCATCGTCGTAGATATATATCGATCCTATAACGGTGAAATCCGAACACGATAAACCGTTATATGTAAAGGCTATTTTTTGTAACTGTAGCAACTCTGCTACTTCTCCGCCTAGGAATACAGCATAAGTAAATCCAGATACTCAGCATTTGACGACATAACAGTACCAAATAACTTTGTTTTCTGCGTTTTTTTGCTGAATCGTGGCATGATATGATTAAAAGTCTGCAAGCTATCACACTAATCAATAAATGTATCGATTACTCAATCGATAAAGTGTTCTGAAATGTAGCTTAGACTACAGCTACGTCAACGGTTATTTTGCTGTCAACTTTCATTACCAGCAAAAGATGTTCTGGTGACAAAATAGAACACAAATTTGGAATACTAAGCAAGACCTTTTTGCAATTCGTCAGAGCTGTACCTGTTGTTAATTTGTATAAATATTATAAATTTACGACTTACCAGCTGATGAAATATCATATGAGCTCACAAGAACGATGACAGCCACCAAATCTAGTGAAAGAAATATAAGAAAATATCAAATGTTTTGTAGAAAATGTTATGGGATATGAAGAATAATATTTGCGAGATGATTCTGTAAACATTAATGGTTTGTAAACTGAAAATGAAAAAATGAGTTTATCGAAATACTATTTCGTCGTTCAAATAGTAAATTACAATTTCGTTTTTAGACCTGTAATTACGTTAGCATAATCTTGTCGGTGGGTGAGTAATCTGTCCTGTATGAAAATACTGGTTTCAGTAATTTGAATTTTTAGCTAGACATCAATCCCGTATTGAATCCAATTCTGGTTGTTACTTTTCTTCAGAAAAGAAACTCGGATATTTCACTCTATAATTGTTATTCTCTATAAATTTTGTTACCTTGTACCTAAGTTAATAATTTGAGATATTTGGCAATTACATTCAGTTGCATTTTTTTCATATTCTAACACAAAGCTTTACTGAACTTGAAAAATGACACTGAATGAAATTAAGCAACATTATTCTCAGAAACGTTTGTGCTGTTTGTACAAACGCAACCATAAAACTTGCTAATTTCTAAAAGCTGATCATAAAATTACATTGTTTCAGACAAAACTCAGAATGTTTTCACAAATGCCTTTTATAGAATTAAGAGGTTTCTAAAAACTAAGTTTATATAATCGGATTTAAAATTCTACTTGAAACAAAGTCGCAGAAATTTTGTAAAATTGTTAGAAATTTCGTTCAAATTACATATGTGAATTTCTTGTTTACAGAAGCACCAATGTTTAAATAGATCAATGTGTAAATTTGATGAAAAGTAATGGTAATAAATTTCCAGATATCTTAAGTCTTTGAATCGTTTATTTCAACATCTATTAGCAGTTTTTGCTTACTGTCTATATAAGAATTATTAGTTTGCTGTCTCTGTATACGGATTATCTAGTATGCTGTCTCTATATATGCATGATCTGGTTTACTATCTATGCAAGAATTATCAGTTTATTTTCTATTATAAATGCAAATATATAAATACCGTTATGGTAAAGAGAAGGGCTAAACTATCACCTGATCATCACCTAGTTGTTTGCAATCAGAGATTATCGACAGCAGGAGGAATATACAACAGTATTAAGTCCAGGGTGATTTACAAGATGAATTGGGAAGCACTTACACTACATGAAATCATAAACAAATATGCGGTCACTATGCTTTGTTTGACGAGAGCGGCTTGGTGTGACGCCAGGTGGTAAAAGAACCCCTTACTTTAGCCATATATGGATATATAAATAATGGACGGATATACAAATAATGTGTTTATAACAACTGTTTGGAGCCAAATACTAAGTTGGCTTTGATTTCGTGTTTGAAAATTTCTTTGTAAAAGTCATTGAAATGTAACCAATTCTATTTTTCCTTCCTAAAAAACTTAAGTTATTTTGTACATAATATTAAGTACAGTAAGACGGCTGCAATGTTGTTTGGATAAAGCTTACTCCTATTATGATTTCATGTAATTATTATCACTGTACGTTTCAATCAAAAACCAAACCTATATGAATTGAGTGCGATCCTTCAGTCGCTAGTATACTTCTGGGTCAGCTTAGTAAACGTCAGTTATTAAGTGAGGTTCACGGAACAAAATGTAAGAGGATTGACTTCATGATTTAGCTTGCTGTCTAAATAATTGTTTCTAATTTTGGCAAAAGACCAACGTTTTTGAGATGACGAGTTACTTGATTACAGTGATTTCTGTCACCTGTTTCATACTATATTTTATGGATCCCATAAGGATGAAAGGCAAAGTTATTTTCAGAATGTAAAAAGGCGAGACAAATACCGTAAAGCATTTTCTCTGATGCTCTCGTGATTCTGTTATATATAGGTATTGAATTAAATACACAAAATATTTTATTTCAGAACAAAAGAGAAAGCTGACGAATTTGAGCTCAGAACGTAAAGATGGACGGAATGCCCCTAAGCATTTTGCGCGGTTTGCGAACGGTTCTGACAGTTCGCGCCTCATAACTTGAAATAATATAAAAGTAGCTTGTTCTACCCACAAATATAATCAACTCCATTCAACACGTGGACCAAGGAGTTATTGCTATATCGAAATCTTATTTTCCATGGTGTTATGCAAACAACGGATTACAGGATTTTGGCATGTTTGCCATATAGTATTATGAATATTATTGAACTTTTGATTGAAGCGTACAGTGATAATAATTACATAAAATCATAATAGGAGTAAGCTTTATCCAAACAACATTGCAGACGTCTTTCTGTACTTAATATTATGTACTACTAAGACGGCGAGCTGACAGAATCGTTATCACACCGAGCTAAAAATGCTTAGCGGCATTCCATCCAACTTTACATTTGGAGTTCAAGTTCAATTTTATCTTTCATCCTTTCGGGGTCGATGTAATCGACTTACCCACTTCTTCGGAATTAGTGGCTTTGCGTCAAAATTTGAAGCCAATATTAAAAACAATATAAAGTGCTGCTAACTGGCAGAATCGTTAGCACACCGGACAAACTGCTTAGCTGCTTTTCGTCTGTCCTTATGTTCTGAGTTCCAGTTCTACTGAGGTCGACTTTGTCTTTCAAGGTCGATAAAATAAGTACCAGTTGAACACTTGGGTTGATGTAATCGATTTAAACCCCTCAGAAATTGCTGGCTTTGTGCCAAAACTTAAATCCAATATTTTCTACAACAAATCTTGACATAATTTTAATATTAAACACTGCTACAGCATACTGCCTTACTTTATATAATATACTACCATAGCTTGTTGCTTTTTGTTATATAATATAAAAGCGGCGAGCTGGCAGAAAAGTTAGCACGCTGGGCGAAATACTTAGCGGTATTTCATCTGTCTTTATGTTCCGAATTCAAATTCCGCCGAGGTCGATTTTGCCTTTCATCCTTTCGGGATTGATAAATTAAGTACTAGTTTTCGTACTGGAGTCGATCTAATCGACTGGCTCCCTCCCCGCCCAAAATAAATTTCGGGCCTTGTGCCTAGAGTAGAAAAGAATATAAAGGCAGCGAGCTGGCAGAATCGTTAGCATGCCGGGTATAATACCTAGGTGGATTTTGTCCGTCTTTATGTACTAAGTTCAAATTCCACTGAAGTAAGTTTCGTCTTTCAGCCTTTCAAGGTCAATAAAACAAGTGCCAATGAAGTACTAGCTTCAATGTAATCGATTTACCCACCTCCTCTGAAATTGCTGGCCTTGTGCCAAAATTTGAATCTAGTATAATATACTGAAATGTATTGCTGACTTATAAAATATACTGCTAAAATTTCCTGAAGTAACATACGATATACGCCTGAAACTTCTTTCATATATCTTTTGTCTTTCATTTGTTTCAGTTATTAGACTGCGGCTATGCTGTGGACCGTTTTGGAAGGTTTTAGTCGAACGATATGTGTGTGTGTGTGTGTGTGTGTGTGTGTGTGTGTGTGTGTGTGTGTGTGTGTGTGTGTGTGTGTGTGTGTGTGTGTGTGTCATTCACGGTGTCTGAGAAATAAAACAGATGGTCTCATATTTCTGCTGAAATAAAGAATTGAAGCTAAATGTTTCACAATGATAACAAAAATCTGTTATCATTCCCGGATATATAAGTAATATCAATATTGTCTGCAGTTGACTATTATCTTAAAAATTCTTAAATGACTTATCAAAGTCACGTAGTAACAACAGCAACAACTATCGAAATGAAATTTTATACAATAACAATTATTTCAAATTTTTGCCACAAGGGCAGCTTGGGGGACGAATCGATTGCATCGATTCCAGTGTTCAACCAGAGGGTTGAAAGGCAAAGTCGACCTCGGCGGAATTTGAACTTAGAACGTAGCGACGGTCGAAATACCGCTAAGCATTTTGTCCAGCGTGCTACCGATTCTGCCAGCTCACTGCCTTATTTTCTATAATAATAATGCATGTTAAATCCATTGTAATCTCGTAGGAAGTTCCGAAGGTCCCGACATGTTCTGATCTTTGTAGAAGTGTCATAGTTCCTTCTTCCTTTTTCTTCTCACTTTTTTTCCATCCCTTGATCAAGGACCACACTCTGCATGGGTGGATTTTCCTCTTTCGCTTCTTTTCAGCGTAAAATTTCTTATATTTATTTATTTACTCCTTTTTTTGTTGTGGCTGTATTTGCATCAGATTGCATAAGATCTATGCCTTCTGAAAATTTGTACTTATTGATAAATCAATCGTTATTGAGTATTTTACTTCCGTGTAGGTATTAAAGAGTGTTCGATTTCGTTTGTAATGTGGCTTTGATCCATACAATTTTACTGGAAATTAGAAATAGAGCACAAAACAACGTAAACTTCAATTTAATTTAACACAAAGCTCGACGGGTTACGATCGTAGTCATCAGACACTGGTAGACAGGCCACGATCATGGCCCAGATAGATGCATTTTAATTTATGGGCGTTTGTTGGGAGTCTAATGTCACTCAAACGCTCCGATACCCCCCAGAATGCAAGGGGACTAAGAGTTCAACTAACGACTTTTCAAAAGATATTTTAACTATTTTTTTTTATGTGTGCATGATAGTCTCATTTTCATAAAATGTCCTCAGTAGTCCATGCCACGTAAGTGGAAATCCCAGCGCTTTATGGGTTAATAATTCTACACAAGCAAGCACATCATTGTACATATCAAATGGTTGTCTGTCAGAAGCTGTTATTTTTTATGTTTTAGTGCTTTCAGTCATTGAACTGCAGCCATGCTGGTACACCTCATTGAAGAGTTTTACTAGAACAAATAGACCTATGTTCTTATGTTTTAAGTCTGGTACATATTCGGTCGTTATCTTTTGCCGAACCGCTAAGCTGCAGTTACATAAACAATATCAACACCGTTCTTCAAGTGATGGATTACACACACATACACACACAGTGACGCACACACACACACACACAGTTACGCGCGCGCGCACACACACACGCACACACACACACACACACACACACACCACGCACGTACGCACGCACACACGCACAAACACACACAGTGTTATCAACTCCCGAACATCTTGAGCGCCAGCTACACACAGGGCCAGCTACACACAGGGCCAACTACACAGTTTCGATAGCGTATATATGATCGAGAGGATAACATCTCTCCTGAACAGGATACCAGTCTGCTGCAGGATATTACTCATTTACAGCTGGGTGGACTGCTCTTTACCCGACTGTGAATTGAAACGGCGATAACTGGAATTTAAAGAAAAATATGAAAACACTGTGGCTAAGGACTTCATTTTCTTCGATCTTCGGTTTTGTTTTTAATATTATAAACATTAAGGACGGCGAGCTGGCAAAATCGTAAGCAAGCCAGGCAAAATGCTAAACAGCATTTCATCCGTTCTTAAGTTCTAAGTTCAAATACCGCCAAGATTGACTTTGCCTTTGATCACTTCGAAGTCGATAAAATAAGTACCAGTTGACACTGGGGTCGATGTAATCAACTTATAATACCCTCCCGCGAAACTACTGGAATCATGCCAAGATTTGAAGCAAGTTTTACAAAGACTAAAATAGGCAATGAGCTAGCGAAGTCGTATGCACACCGGGAAAAAGGCTTAGCGATATTTTTTCCTTTTACGTTCTGAGTTTAAATTACGCTGAGGTCAATTTCATCTTTTTGGGGGTCGTTAAAATAAGTACGAGGTGAGCAGTAGAGCAGTAAACCAATATTAAGAGCAATAAAAAAGATAACGAGCTCGCAAGATCGCTATCACAGCGAGAAAATTGTTTAGAAGCATTGCGTCCGTCTTTATGTTCTGAGTTCAAATTCTGTCGAGGTCGACTTTGCCTTTCATCCTTTCAGAGTTGATAATGTAAGTATCATGTGAGACATGGAGTCGATATAATCGAAGTTTCTGGCCTTGTGCTAAGAATTTGAAACCAATTTTGATTTCAGAAGGCTTCAAGTTTTGGCACAAGGCCAGCAATTTCAGGGAAGTGGGTAAGTCGATTACATCGACCCCAGTGATCAGCTGAGTAGTTATTTTATCGACCTCGAAAGGATGAAAGGCAGTCGACTTCGGTGGAATTTGAACTCAGAACGTAGGGACTGACGGAAGGCTGTTAAGCAGTTTGCCCAGAGTATTAACGATTCTGTCAGAACGTCGCCTTAATTTGAAACCAATATTAAGAACAATGAAGACTGGACAATAAGGAGCATTAGCGCGTCAAACAAAATGGTTAGCGGCATTTCTTCCGGTTTTACGTTCAGAGTTCAAATTTCGCTGGGCTATCTGTGCTTTCATCCTTTCAGAAACGATAAAATAAATAATACTCGTTCACTGGAGTCGATATAATTGACTAGCCCGAAAAAATTCCAGGCCTTGTGCCTATAGTAGTAAGAGTTTCAAGAACATTATACGACGAAAGCTTTGATAGTAGACTGCTATGGAAGGCATTCAGTGAGTGAACATTGTTTGAATCTTTACAATATATCTCACTTTGAGAATTGAGAATGGCTTTTTAAAGAATCCATCGAAGAACTGTTCTCAAACGGACCAGAATATTTTTGTCTCTAAAATTTCATCCAACTGCGACTTCATGCAATGGGCAGCGACCTTATATATAGATAGCGCAGATCCTTCTTTTATCCTGCTCTTTCATCCTAAGTGGACGTTAATAGTAAATATCGATTTCTGTAGTATCGAAATCATCTCTGTTCGTGCTAACAGCAGACGAGGAGTGTTAGTTTGATGTGCACTAGGAAGGAAATGATAGAATTACAGATATGATTACGTTGCAGAAAGCTTGGAAAATGTGGCAACACATTATTAAAAGTTTCTCTTTTTTTTTTCTTTAATGGCTTTGTGAAAGAAGTAATGACGGCACGTGTGATCCTTTCAAGGATATCTGAGATGAGAGAAAGGGAGATAGGAAGATATTCTCAGAGACGAGACTAGTTGTGAATGCTTGCAACAGAGGGATCTCTAATAAAAGTTCGCAAGAGACGGGAAATAATGCTACGCTAGATTAAGAACAGGTTACAGCCAGATAATTTACGTGTTAAGAAGTTCCGATACTGCAGATTTCGTCTTACAAATATTAGTGGACCCGGGATCGAATTTGAAACAGACCTCTTAGCCACAGCCGTGTTGTACCCCCTTAAACCGAAAGAAGCTGGAATCATTTTGCTACAGTAAAAGGATGTGTAATATGGATTAGAGTTAATATAGAAACCCTATTTAATGGATGAATATGGTATTACGTACATTGTTGAGTTATATCATCTGTCGTTGAACCGTCGTTGAATAACGTGGTTAGTGCTGCTTGAAGAACCCGGTGGTAAGAATAAACTACTCAACAGTGCTAACATACTATAGAGGATGTTGCCTGAGAAATAATGTTTTCTGCGTCCGTGTAATGATGTTAGTTTGTTTTGTATCCTTAATTCTGTTAGAACCAAAGATGGTTAGCATAGGTTCAGGGGATAATAATTGCACTAAAAATCTTTGGCTACCCAAATATACCAGTTGATAGTACAATCACTTTGGAACTCTTTGGATTTTTTGTTTGTCTGTATCAAGTGAGAAAAATAAGACTTTGACCTTAACTTCTAGCAAATTCATAAACCCAATTGCGTTGGTAGTTACTAGAGATGATAAATAAACTTAGCAGTGAAGAACTAAATTTAGCGTCTCCTACACCACACGGTGAGAACTCTGAATTATACGATTTTCATAGGATGAAAGGAAAAGATACGTTTTCGTATGGGTGTGTGTGTTTGTGTTTCGAGGGACGGAAAACTGAGAGGCGTTTTTGTGGGAAACGTGACATTATCGTTGTTGTCATGGGTGTTCCTGCTATTACTGTTGCATCTATTGTTCGTTGTTTTGCTGCTGCTGGTTTCGTTTCTATGCTTTTGTTTTTGTAGCACTTGTTTGTATTGCTTCTGGTGTTGGCACTGCTTTTGTTATGATAGTTGCTGTAACTGTTGCTACTACAGTTATGATTACATGTTATTGTTGAAGATGCTGTTATCGTGTTTGGGATGTTGACAATATTGACAGTTTTCTTTCTTGTAACCCTAACTGTGTTCAGAAGACCATTAAGGGGTTTGTAGCCCCACAAATGTAGAATCTTAGTCTTCTATCTTCTACTGCTGCAAACGGAAGGATCGTATCTATTAAGTTAATTAAATCGGGGTTGGCATAAGCTGTTCCTGATCCTTTTGGCTTAAATGCTCTACAAATACCCCCCAAGTTATGTATTTCTAAAACAGTAACCTTATATTCAGTTTCAACCAAGAAGCTCGCCACCGGGCAGTAGATTCTTAGTTTTGGCGACACTTTCACCGTCCTCACTTTTACCAAGCATCGACCCACGTATGCAACTACGAGAATTGCTCCATAATATTTGTGAGAGAAGCTGCAGTATAATACTTCGTCTCGATTTCCGAGATGTAACTGACCTCGACTGTGCTATAATGCTTGCATCAAGAGGTGAATGTCTTTCTTCAAACGTATTTCAGGTGGGTCTTTCTACATATCTGTTTTTTAACTTTATGCCCCGGTAGTTTACTGTATATCTCCTAGTTTTGTCAATATTTATTTTTAAAGATAGTCAGATTAACTTATCTTTTATCCTTCTTCACTAATCTTTTAGTTTCCCTTATGCGTCCTTTTGTATTTCTGATATTCTCACTGCACTGGCAAAAACCTAATAGCTGTAGTTACTTGGAGTTTCTGCACGCTGAACCTTGGAAAACAGCCGCAAGGGAGGTAATCCTTGTTCCCTAGGCAACAAGAGAAGTCAAGTGAATTCCATCAGGAATCATAACGGAAATGTTATGGTTTACACGGAAGGTGTGACGTGTAGATATACCAATTTGATGTACGCAGCAGAAAGCACGAAACACAACTTGGTTTATGTCGGTTATACAACAGAACAATTAAACAAAAGATTCAATGGGAATAGATATGACGTCAGGTACAATAACAATAGTTCGGCAAAACTTGCCGAACATTTTGTATCAAACATCATATTTACACAAAATTGTTTGATTGAATATTCTGCTTCTTTTTCCTTTTCTTTTTCTTTCCTTTTTTCTCTTTTTTCTCTTTCTTTTTTCTTTTTACAAGTTGTAAACTTGTAAATTTAAGACTGATAATGTCATTTCATCAACGTGGGGAAGCTGGTTGTCCTCGTTCATATTTTGGATTTGAATTTCTATGATTTTGAATTTTTATGTATCACTTTTCATTTTGAACTCGACAAAGGCAGGCTAGCTGTCGAAATATCGTTTAACCAATAAAATATCTATTGCAATCGCATCGCGCTCTTCGTATTTTCTAATAATAACAACAACAACAACAGCAACAACAACAATAATAATAATAATAATAATAATAATAATAATAATAATAATGGTGATAATGATCATAATAATAATAAAAAAAAATATTCAGACAAATACGTAACAAAAATATCAGGACTTACAAATATATATAACATACAGAAAATTGCACTACTGGGTACTGCACACATTCTACGCAAAACACTTTCAATACAGTAAACATAAGAGCACCACAACAAACCACAGCACATACCCAAGGCGCACAGAGCTGCGCTCGGTAGTGAAGTGAAAGCACGTTATAAAAATAAAACTACTGAACAATAATAATAATAATAATAATAATAATGATAATAATAATAATAATAATAATAATGATGATGATGATAATAATAATAATAATAATAATAATAATAATAATAATAATAATAATAATAATAATAATAATAATAATAACACCTACATGAACTTCTAACTTGTTGTCTCTTGAGGTCTCTGGGTGAGACTTGGATCCAACTTGTACAAATGCAAAACAAAAGTCAAACATAAAATAATAATAATAAGAAGAATAATAAGAATAAGAATAAGAAGAAGAATGGTATAGCGGTAAGTCCTCGGCAGTATAGTGGTAAGTATCCCCGTCTGTCCCGTGGTAGAACAGGGTTCGATTCTCCACCGGGGAACCAATTGTCTTAACTGGTACGTCACACGTATTGAGAAGAGAATTATCGCTGTGAAATTTTTTTCCTTTATTTTCTTTGTTTCCTTTTATATTTTTTCCTTTTTCTCTCTGTTTTTCTTCCTCCTTTTCTCTGTCACATGGCTTTGTAAATGACCAATCTGTTGTTTTTATTTCAATGGCCTACAAATCTATACTATGCGTTTCTCTGCCCTAAATGTCAGGAAGACACTCGACAAAAAAAGGTAACGGAATTGAAAGATGATAATGAAAATGATAATAATAATAATAATAATAATGATAATAATAATAATAGTTAATGGAACCCATAACAAAACCAAACAAAAGAGAAAGAACGGCGGACGGAGAATCATGAATACTATAAAATAGTTGATTTATGAGTTACACACACACATTACTATACAACGCCCATCCAAAAACATGCAAGAACAAACTCATACTACAAATACCCCCCAAAATAAACAAAATATACAACATGTGCCATAGAAGCCAACCTGCTCTGCACAAACAATACACAATATGGAAACTAATACAACAGATGACTCAAACCAAACCCCATAGCAAAACGTATTGATACAATATCTCCCACTAAAAAAAATGTAGTACACACTACCCCACCAGCACAAAGGTGCAAAATATGATGTAATAGAAAGTTGCTTGAAACTTTCAGACGTCTAAAAATGATAGCTGTGGTGACGAATGGTGATGAACGTTACCTTACCTCAGTTTATGAGAGACAGGAGTTTCCGAAAAAAACCCTGATTGTAACAACGAAAATGAAACTGGACCTTTAAAGGAAGGCCTCTTGCTCGGTAGTGGTTAAGTAAAGATGCAGACTGAACACAGCTGTTATCTTAATGCAGCTACAGCAAATAATAGGTCAAGGAGGAGGAAATGGACCAGCGGATAAAACAGGATAGTGATGCAGTGCTACTTAAAAAGTGAACCTAAAGAAAGGGGTTATAGTAAACAGATGTTAGCACTTTGGGTAGAGAAGGGTATGATTAAAGTGACTGAGCAGAGATTAGTTAATCAAGTTATTGCAATTAGGAGAAGAAAGTAGGTAATAGAATTGGAGGTAGAAGAGAAACAACAATATAAGAGATACAGCTCAAACCAAAGAAGAACATAAAGGAAAAAATAATAATAGCGATACCAAGAAGGGAGGAACAACTGGCACTAACGACTTAAGTGATTTAAGTGAGGAAGATCAGAACACTTTTGATGAGTTGCAGGAAGAATTGGGTAAAGAAGTAAGAACAAGATTACCAGCATTAAAATGCACCAACAGAGAGAAGCTGCTAGAAATGAGCAGAAGGTAGATTGTGTTATCAGTAGGATATATGCTAAAAATATAGAAGACATTAGCTTAATGATTTATGCAGGAGGGGTAGTGGTCACCAAAAGATTAGATATCTTGCAGGGAAATATCAAAAAAGAGCAAATGTGGAAGAGACTTTAAGGCAAGATCCGAGTAGAATAGAAGCCTGGAAAAGAAACAAGTTAGGAAACACAAGATGCAAATCTTCCCTCGAGAAAAAATACTTAGTCAAAGAGAAAGGATTTGGGACAGTAATAGAAGAGTTGAAACAGAGCATCACAGCAGCAGCAGTGAAGCTCTCCGGATATCAGAAAAAAGTAGATCAGTATCAACAGAATAAATTATTTGAAACAGACTAGAGGAGAACTTATAACCAAATAAAGAGTAGAGAACGAAGTACTGAAGTTGAGAAACCTAATGCAGAAGAAGTTAGAAAGTTCTGGAGTAATATTTGGGATAAGCCAGTCAATAATAATGGAGATGCAGTATGGTTAAAGAAAGTGAGGGAAGAAGTAGTAAGTGAGAAGCAGTCAAATCTCAGATTAACTAGTGCATTAATGAGCAATGTAGAAAGCTAAGATTTGAACATACTGATAAATGGTATAAACAAGAACCTAGTAAACTACTAGAAAGTAAGAAATACAAGATGTCGTGGGACTTCAACATTCAAACTGGCTGAACAATAGAAGCTAGAAGGCCTGATTTGGTAGTAGTAGATGAAGAGAATAGAAAGTGCCAGATAATTGACTTTACTGTCCCAAATGATGAAAAAATTAATATGAAAAGTATAGAAAAAATAGCAAAGTACCAGGACCTAGGTATTGAATTACAGAGACTATTGTAAGTGCAGGTAAAATGTGTCCCAGAAGTTATAGGTGCATTGGAAACTATCTCTAAAGGTCTGAAAAGGTGGAGGAAATAAGCATAAAACCGAGTTTAGTATAACTCCAGAAAACTGTGTCATTAGGGGCAGTGAGGATACTTAGAGAGTTCTTGGCGTCTAAAGCTACTTGTTTTAGCCCGATGTTAGGTTTCTTTTCTTTTACAACAGTCTAATTAGAGTGTATATGAAAATAATAATAATGATGATAATAATAATAATAATAATAATAATAATAATAATAATAATAATAATAATAATAATAATAATAATAATAATGGTTTCATATTTTGGAACAAATCCAGCGATTTCGGATATTACGAAAATACGGTACTACAACTCACTGTTTTACATTCTATAATATACTAATGCACCCTACTACTTTATATAATATTTTGTATATACCCAGGTCTATTCCCCATTTTTTAGGGGAGGGGGGGGGGAGGTAGCCGCAAGAAGGCACACACCAGGAATTCCATTCATTCTCCAGTTTATTATATATTACTGCTATGATTTGCAGTGATATTTTGTTATATGCTAGAGCAGCTCAGAATAACTTAGAACATGAGAAATACTAAATTGAAGAAAAGTCGATATCATATTAAAGCTTGCTAAATGCACGCATACACACACACACACACACACACACACACACACACGCACAAGAAATCATATGATACTCGTTATATATAAAATTTCATAAGCAAACTCGCTTATCCCTTCATTATAAGACAGATCAAAAACGAATAAATCATATGCTAGCGGTTATATCGATAAATGCTTACTTACATGTTAATGGCATTCTCTTCTTGTGTTTGCTAGATGCTTGATATTACTACCTAAGGGATATGTATATATATATATATATACATACATACACACATATCTATGTTGTTTGAGAAATAAGACAGCTGTTTTCATATATCACTTGATAGACAGAATTAAAGTGAAACGTTTGACAATGATAATAAAATTTGTATTATCATTCCCGGATATCATTTTATATTTTATCTTCTACTTATTTCAGTCACTGGACAGTAGCCATGCTGGAGCACCGCCTTGAAGAATTTTTAGTCGAATGAATCGACCCCAGTACTTAATTTTCTTAAACCTGATGTTTATTTGATCGATATCTTTTACCGAACTTATGGGGTCACCAACAAATGTTATCAAGCGGTAGTGGTGGACAGTCACAGACACAAATACACACGCTCACACGTTTGGTAGGCGTCTACCAAATTCACTCACAAGGCATTAGTCGGCTCGCGGCTATAGTAGAAGATACTTGCCCAAGGTGCCACTCTGTGAGACGACTAAATCCTGAACCATGTGGTTGGGATGCAAGCTTCTTACCATACAGTCATGTTGATATAAATAATATCAACAATGTGTTGAAAGGTGTGAAATTTTACGCTGAAAAGAAACAACAAATATGTTGATATTATGCGAGATGGCAGAATCGTTAGTACATTTGACAAAACATCTAGCTATATTTCTTCCTATTTATTGCGTTCAACCTTGCCTTTCATCCTTACTGGGTCGATAAAATAAGAACCAGTTGAGTACTGAGTTTGACATAATCGACTAGCTTTTCCCCACAGAACTTTTGGCCAAAATTTGAAACCAATGATATGTTACCTGCATTCGCATATTATCTAATGTATCTTTAAAGGACATATGAAAGCCAGGTAACAACAACTAACTATCAAAACACAATTTTCTATAGGAATATGTTTAATCCATTGTAATTCAGGGATGGGTTCCTCATTCAGATACGAGCCGTCAACGTTTCTCCTTTGTCTTACTTCTCACCCTTTCCATGTCTTGACATAGAACCATAGTTAAGAAAGGATAAACTTGCCTTTGTTATTTCTTTTCAGCGTGAAATTTCTCACCTTTCTTTCTGCTTTATTTCTTTTTTATTGTAGTTGGTTTTTATGTCAGGTTGTATAAGAACTATAGCCAATGAATAACGTGTACTTACTGATACAGAATTTGTTATTGAATACAGTTTGCTACTGGTGATTTCATGATTAAAGAGTAGAGAATCTCTCCTACGTTAAACTAAGTCAATTTGAGGAATTTACATCAAAGGGTGAAACGCATACACATATATGTATTTTCTTTCTACATAAAATAAAATACGTAGAGTTTTTTTTTTAATTGCTGGAAACCATGCATAATACTATTCCATTCTCTTTTGTAATCGTCAAGCCGGCATAACTCGAGAGACAAATAAATGAAGATAAATTCGACATTCTACGATGTTTCTTATAAAGAGAAATTAATTTATTTATAGCTTAAAAAACATATTTCATTTTTTCTCTTTCTAAATCGTCAATTGTTCAGCATTAGAGAAAAGGGAAAGAGAAGAATTTCTAGCAAGCAGGTAAAATATTTCCAGGGCAAATTTACCTTACAAAAATAACGTTCCTAGTGTAGTTACAATTAATACTTTCTTTGCAAACAAGTTTCGCAAGCCCGTTTTGATTATATTTTAGGTGCAGATAAGGATTTCTGTCATTTTATACTGTACTATTTGTCTGGATTAGTTAGAATAGATTTTCTTTAAGTTCATCTCACCGCAGGTCTTACCGCCAGTTTTCGTGGAGAATTTTTGGAAAGCGACCTGAGCATTTTGAACAGATGATTTGCTTCTCGTTATTTTGCTATTAAAGGAAAGAAAATCACTTCCAGATTGAATAGGGATCGATTTTGTTCTAGGTGTGGCTTTGATCAAAACCATTCTAATGAATGTGTTGGTGTCTGGTCTCACTTGGGATATGGCTAATATGATACTAAGTCAAAAATTATACGCAGTTTTGTTTCAATAAATAATTAAAACAAAATCAAAGACTGAACAATTACATCATTTATTGACATATTCTTTTTACTTTTCGATGCACTTATTCAAGCACCTCAAAAGCATGCTTATTCCATCTGAGAAAAAGGTTTTTGGCTTGTTGCGCAGTCATTTATGCACCGCTTCCTGCACTTCTTTGTCTGTAGAAAATCACCAACCTCTTAAATGTTTGAACCGTCCAAATAGGTGATACTAGAAGGGACGAGATCTACACTATGCAAATGTTCCAGCAACTTCAATCCCAATTGTTCAGCGACTCCAGCGATGTGGATGGCCGTATGTGGGTCTGTATTGCCATGCAGCAATAACACTTGCTTTGACAATAGTCCTCAGCGCTCAGAGAGAATTGCTAGTTTCAGTTTGTTGACCAGCATTTCACTGTAGCCTGCAATGACACTAGATCATTTTCCC
Source organism: Octopus bimaculoides (assembly GCF_001194135.2). Taxonomy (NCBI): domain Eukaryota; kingdom Metazoa; phylum Mollusca; class Cephalopoda; order Octopoda; family Octopodidae; genus Octopus; species Octopus bimaculoides. The sequence continues at coordinate 52,908,411 of NC_068985.1, read as the reverse complement.
AGGTAACGTTCCAGTACAGACCCTTTTGTATCCCTCAAAACGGTTAGCATCACTTTATCTGCGGAAGGTTGAACCATGAATTTCTTTTTGGCTGGCGTTTCAGGATGTTTCCAATCCATAATCTGCTTTTGGATTCTGGGTTAAAGTAATGGACCCAGGTCTGATCTCCTATGACAGTTTTCTCCAAATAATCTTCGTGGTGACTGAGTGTTGACAGCTATCCACATAATCGCGCTTATGTGCTTCGGTAAACATTCTTGGCACCCATCTCGCACTGACTCTACGGAAGCAAAACTCATCGTTGATGATTTTGTATGCAGAATTATGACTGATTTTCAGAACCATTTCACCTCATCGATGTCACTTGTGTTCGTCAGAACCATCTCTCGAGCTTGTTGAATCTTCATGTCAGTGGTGGAGGTTGATGGGTGTCCTGTTTCTTCTTCATGCTTTATGGTTGTCTGAACATTGTTAAGTCCTCATTCCGCTCGTACTACTTCCACACAGTAAAGCACTGGCGCCGTATTGAATTGAAAACCTGCGATGAATTTCTGCCCCGACACTTGTTCAGACCATAGAAATTGGATTACTGAACTTTGTTCTTCTGTGGTGCCAGCAGAACGTCCGTTTTTTCTCTGTAACACACTAAAAAGAAAAAAACAAAACAAACTAGAGCGATAAAAGTCAAACTTTGTTGCATAATCACAAAAGTACCTCCCTTGAGCATGAAAGCAGTGAAGGCCCTGTGGCGCAACTAAGGTTTTCCCGAAAGTGTGGATAGTTTTTGGCTTCCTCTCATACTTTCGCTCATTTTCCTACACATGTTGTATATACCATCGGACCGAGCTGTGTCAGTCAGTTCATGAGTACTATAGTTAACAATTTAGTTCTACTATTTATGTTTCCATCCGTCAGCCTCTCATTAGTGATCTTTACTTTCAAATTCTCCACTTGCATGAATAGATAATGGGATTCTTTCTTCTTCCAGCTATTTGTCTTATTCATCCTTTTGTCTGTGAACTCTACTGTTCACGTGACACTGACGGTTTTGTATATTTCTGACCGCTGAATATATTCTTTCTTTTCCCAATATCGCAATATTGATGAAGGCGGCAAGCTGACAGAAACGTTAGCACGCCGGCCGAAATGCTTAGCAGTATTTCGTCTGTCTTTACGTTCTGAGTTCAAATTCCGCCGAGGTCGACTTTGCCTTTCATCATTTCAGGGTCGATAAATTAAGCACCAGTTGCGTACTGGGGTCGATCTAATCGACTGCCCTCGCCCAAATTTCGGGCCTTTTGCCTAGAGTAGAAAAGAACATCGCAACGTTGATGGTATCATCTACGTATGACAAACTTCTGCATTTTTCCTTTCTCGTTATGTAGATCCTGGTTGTACTACTTTTGGGATAATATGCATTGCACAATGACAGCAGATTTCTAGTTCTTCTATCCAGTTCCTGCAACCCTGTCTTTGTTCATTCTAAGACGAAGGAGTACTGCCAAGGCAAGTCTATTGACTACCTCCATATAGTTTTGTTTCAAGTACCTTCTAAACTCCTCTCGTATACTCTTTGAAAGCTTTCTTATTGACCATTCAATTTCCTTATCATCTTTCATCATCCCGAGGTAATTGTATCATTCATTCTCTTTCAGCGATCATATGATAATAACTTGCAGTATCTACTCTTTGTTGAAGCAGTATACAATATTAATTGCATCATCAATACTTTATCCATCGCAGAATTCTACCGAGGTTATTTGTTGTTAGGATGGTAAATTGGCATAATTGTTAGAACATTGGTTCCGACAGTACGTTCGACAGTATCAATTAATGGTGCCGATGATATCGAGTAATCTCGTCACATCAAAACCGCTAACTTTAGGCCTAAATTAGAAATCTTTAAAGCACCGAGCTGGCCGGATTGTTAGAGCATCGGAAAAATGCTTGGAAGAATTCTTTCCGGTTTCTTACATCTTCATTTCAAATCCTGCTAAAGTCAGCTTTGCCTTTCATTACTCCGGGATGAACTAAAGTACAAAACAAATACTGGACTCTATGGCATCCACTAACGGCTATCCATCTACAATTGCTGGTCTTGTGCCAAAATCTAAGCCTATTATTCCTTGTATTGTGCCAACTTTATCACATTCTATGTCACGCTAAATCTCGCTGAGAACTCCATTAAGGATACGAGTGTTTGTGGAGTGCTCAGCTACTTGCAATTAATTTCACGAGCAGGCTGTTCTGTTCATCGGGTCAACTAGAACACTCGTTGTTGTAACCGACGGAGTGCCAGCTTACTCTACATCCAGATTTCATGCCTTGTGCCTATAGTGGAAGAAATTATTATCCTTGCTGTTGCTGATGGTGTAGTTTTTACTGTTTCTCCATTTACTTTTTCTCTATTTTTTAAAAAACTATTTCTAACGCTATTTTCATGCGAATTTAAGTAGAATCGTTTGATGTTACGATTTGACTTTAGCGTATCATCTCTAGCAAGACATTAGCAAACAAAGATGTTAAGAGAGATCACCTGAATTCCTTGGAGTCTTACGACTGTTAAATTTATAACATTTCATGTCTTCGTTCTTTGTTTGCATTAGCCTTATTTGATGGTCATTTTTTCTTTCACTTTCTTCCTTTCTTTCATTCTTTCTTTCTTTCTTTCTTTCTTTCATTCTTTCTTTCTTTCTTTCTTTCTTTCTTTCTTTCTTTCCTTTTCTCTCTCTCTCTCTCTCTCTCTCTCTCTCTCTCTTACTATTGCTCTTTCTAGATTTACAACCCTGTAAATCTTCTACATACACTCTGCTGACAAAAGATTTTAAAAAGCTTTTTTGCTTGAAGGTTTCAATATGGTCGATGCTGCTGCTGCTGCTGCTGCTGCTGTTGGCAGTGTGTGGGTGGTGGTGATAGAGGCGACGATGGTGACGGGGTGATAGTGAAGGTGGTGATGGTTAGGGTGGTGATGGTGACGGTGGTGATGGTGACGGTGGTGATGATAACAGTGCAGGTGGTGGTGGGTTGACGATGATGGTGATGGAGTTGAAGATGGTGACAATTGTATTGGTGTTTATTCTGCTGCTCCTGTTGTTGTTGTTGGAAATAAGGATGATAGCGAAGGTAGTGCCGGGGATGATCATGGTGATAATGGTGGTGGGGATGGCAATGGGAATGAGATGATGGTGATAGGGATTTCGTTCGTCTGCCGCTACGTTCTGAGTTCAAATTGCGCCGAGGTTGACTTTGCCTTTCATCCTTTCGGGGTCGATAAATTAAGTACCAGTTACGCACTGGGGTCGATGTAATCGACGTAATCCCTTTGTCTGTCCTTGTTTGTCCCCTCTATGTTTAGCCCCTTGTGAGCAAAAAGAAATAAGAAGGGTTGAACAAAATACCTAACGGCATTTCTTTACGTTCTGAATTTAAATTACGCGGAGGTAGATTTGTCTTTCATTCTTTCGAAGAGCGATAAAATAAAGAACTTGTCAAGGGTCAATGTAATCAACTTGTCCCTCTCCTCAAAATTACTGGCCTTGTGAGAAAATTAGAAAAAAAATTTCATGAGTATTGCTTGGATATTGTTGTCTTTATTGTTCATGCTACTGTCATAGTTGTTATTGTTGCTACTTTTAAGAGCTAAAGAGCTTAATGGGAAAGAAGCTTCACCGTTAAGTCACAGTTTTTACTTTTCTAAACATGAGACAGCCTGTTCATAACACGAAGTATTGTGAGACCTACTGTTGCAGTTATTATTGCTATTGCTGTTGTTTAAGAGAAAAAGCATGTGGCTTAGTGATTAGGGTGTTCGGCTCACGATCGTAAGGTCGTGAGTTCGATTCCCAGCGGCGCGTTGTTTCCTTAAGCAATTCATTTTATTTCTCGTTCCTGGCCTTCAGTTAGCTGGCAAAAATGAGTAGTAGCTGTATTTCAAAGAGCCGGCCTTGTGACATTCTGTGTCACACTGAATCTTCTTGAGAACTATGTGAAGAGCACGCGTGTTTGTGGAATGCTCAGCACTTGCACGTTAATTTCCTGTTGGTTAGCTCCAGGCTGATGAAGAAGGATTCATATGGCAGTATAATTATATCACCTACTTTTTGCAGAAATATTATGTGTTCTCAACCATATTCTTTCGCTTGAAGGAGCTTGAAAGATACCAGAATCAGTGGTTCAAATTGAACTTGATACTTGACTGGAAATTTGGTTCATCAACTCAGCGAAGCTGAAAATAATCTTTTCTACTCTATGCACAAGGCCCGAAATTTTGGAGGAAGGAGCCATTCGATTAGATCGACCCCAGTACGCAACTGGTACTTAATTTATCGACCCAGAAAGGATGAAAGACAAAATCGACCTCAGCGAAATTTGAACTCAGAACGTAAAGACAGACGAAATACTGCTAAGCATTTCGGCCGGCGTGCTAACGTTTCTTATTTCTTTATTGCCCACAAGGGGCTGAACATAGAGGGGACAAACAAGGACAGACAAAGGGATTAAGTCGATTACATCGACCCCAGTACGTAACTGGTGCTTAATTTATCGACTCCGAAAAGATGAAAGGTAAAGTCGACCTCGGCGGAATTTGAACTCAGAACGTAACAGCAGACGAAATACCGCTAAGCATTTCGCCCGGTGTGCTAAGGTTTCTGCCAGCTCACCGCCTTGAAGCTGAAACATAATGCTCACCTCGGTGGGATTTTAGCTCAGGAGGTAAAGGGCCAGAGCAAAGTACCGCAAGACATTTAGTTCTGATTCTACCGATTCTGCCAATGTACATACCCCAACCCACCATCTTTGATATGTATTGTTTGATTTACAAAATAAATAGATAAATAAATATACAAATAATTTTCTAAACTAGATCGCATTGTCGCTATGAAGTAAAGCATTCAACATTTGCAGTCTCTTACAGCCGGAAAATTACAATCTTTTATCAAGTTACAGATGACAGTTCTAACAAGAGATATTTTGAAGAGAGAGTAAAAGAGAAAGAGAGTAAGAGGGTAAGAGAGTAAGAGAGTACAAGAGAGAAAGAAGGAAAGAATGAAATATAGAAAATAAAAAAAGACAGAGAAAGAAAAGAGAGGCAAAGAGAGAAGGTGAATAAAAAGTGAAATAAAGAAACAGGAAAAGTGAGAAAGAAAGACTGAAAAAATGAGAAAGAGAGAGCGAAAGACAAAAAGATAGTGAGAGTGAGGAAGAGAGTGAGAAAAGAGAGAATGAATATCCTGTATAAACAGGATACATTTATATTTGATAAATTCTGCTTAGTTTACCTTTAAAAACATTTTTATAAAGCAATGTTGTTCTTAGAAACGCTAACGCTGGCTTCTTTCCAAATATATTTCTCTTTGCATCTAGTAATGCTTTAATAGAAACTATTATACAAAATTCTGCAATATTCCCAGCAGGAGCTTCACTGAATCATTCCTTTATCTTTTATCTTTTACCCTTTTTCTGTCATTA
>NC_068985.1:52896430-52900520 GCF_001194135.2 Octopus bimaculoides | reverse complement strand
TGTGTGTGTGTGTGTGTGTGTGTATAGATATATATGCATGCAAATACATAAAGTGGGATTCTTATGTATACCAAATATATTGAGAAAGCATTTATTGGCTTGGTGCTATGGTCGAAAACATTTGCCCAAGACGCCATGCAGTGTGACTGAACCTAGTACCATGCGGTTGGGAAGCAAAATTCTCGCCACAAATCTTTGAAACTTAAGAATTTCTTTCAGAAGAATTCTTTCATGCAACATACTTGTGCTACATATGTAGAGCTTCTGTCGGTTAATGTTGAACGCGAATCTGCACATCTTTGCGCAAGCCCTGCTAAGATTTTATTTTAGAAAGACTACTTGTTGTCCTCGAGTATAATTCTCCCCTCTCTTTTCTACTGATGCTTATCCAAGGTAAGGGCTAGTAACTTGGGGGGTTACAGCTTGGCATCAATGTCGTCTCAGACGTTTCTGTTGGAACACAAAACTGTATTAGATATGTAGCAAACCATCTTGTCTCATCTTTTAGAAGTTCCGCTAATCTGCTGCCCTTCATTTGTACCTTCATCAACTCGGAAGAGATGTGATGCTATTCTACCCAATACTCCAACGAGACTCTTAATTCGCGAGCTTCGTGTAGGATTCTTATAAGAATATACTACACAATTATATTAAAATATAGCAATAGATAACCAGATACATAATACTTTAATAAAGAAACAATCAGTTATACAGTACTCAGATAAGCATTAGATAGCAATTTACAGTACAGTGATAAGGCAGTCAACTGCAAATTATACAATACGTTAATCATGCAGCAGGTAGCCAATCATAGAAGACATCTGGGCTAAAATATGTCGAGAAGACAACGGACAAGCAGTTTATTTCGCATTTTCTCACGCTGTTGCTCTGTGGCGACATCGAAGAGAGCATACAGCTCTGACCCATACTAGTTCAGTTCATCACTTTAATCACTAGCAACAACGGTAAATTAACAATGTTCAGTTCTTCCATTTCCGTGGATAAAAAAAAACAAAAACAAAAAAAACATCCGATTTCACTTGTCTAATCCAAATGATGTGTAATTCCTCTATACTTCCTTATCATGTAATCAACGCCTCCACTATACTCCACAGCGCATTTCTATTCGCTGTTTGAAAACGGCCCATTAACCCAACGAGACCTTGCATTTTTCCTGCAGCTTTATGATACTAAATATCATATCTGTTGTGTTTCTACCAGATTTAAATTTACATTGAAACTGGAGACAAATTATGGGCCATATGTGTGCTTGCAATTAAATCAACTCATTTCGAGTGAATAACTTATGAACAATCAAGGAATAGCGCGAAAGGTGTCACAGTTGACACATTTTCTCATGAAAAGTTGTCAGTTCCGCGAGTTTCATTAGATATCAGTAAAATCTATCTAATATCATAGAATTAGTGAAACATTCCTCATATTAACAGTCATTGCAACACGTCCACGCAATATAACCTCGGATAACATACCACCAGTTCCAGGAACTTTTCAAGAATTGATCTGTTTATTGGCATCTAAAACAACACTATGTCCCCATTATTTCACGTGGTTTAGCATCAATACCTGGGGCTTTTCCTGAATTGAACTATCAGTTGAGTTACTAGGGTCTTTCCTGATTTAATCTATTTAACAGCCATTATAACTTCTGCTTTATTGGGATATCCATTTCAACAATGAGATGGCTTTCTATAATATTTCCATCTATTGTGGATCACTTATAGAAAAATGTGAAATCCTTTGTTTATAACTTTAAAGTACCCCTAGCAACATTAATGTGGACCTGTGTTTAGTTCGGAGTTAAGCAATATATGATTCGTGAAGACCAAATATTTAACAAACTATGCAATCTTTTGTAATAGTTTTATTGAAACGTCATTTGAATATCCATAGATTTACTCAACCACTACGTATTTGTTTTCACGGTACTGAATTCTCTTTGCAACACTAACTCACCATACTTATTTTTCTCCGTCAAACTTTCCTTTCATATATATATATATATATATATATATATATATATATATGTATGTATGTATGTATGTATGTATAATATAATCTCTCTCAAATGGTATTTATTTTATCGAATCCGAAAGGACGGAAGACAGTCGACCTCGGCGAAATTTGAACTCACAATGTAAAGTCAGACGAAATACCGCTAAGCATCTTCCTCGGTGTGCTAACGATTCCAACAGCTCGCTGCCTTAATGTGTGTGTATATATATATATATAATGAGGGGAAAATATATACAATCTTGTCATTAAATAATATATGTCCTATGACTGTACTGAGTTCTTTTTCTATTATAGATAGCCAAATTTTGTATTTTACTCATATATATATGTGTATATGTGTATATATGTGTATGTATTAAACTTATGCCCATTACACACACACACACACACACACACACTCGTACGCGCACGCACACACACACACACGTACGCACACATACACTCACACTTGTACGTACACATACACACGCACGCATACATGCAACGACGTCGCTTACACAACAGCAAAAAGTGAACTTTAATAAAACTTAGCTGACTACATCTCATATGGAATAGGGTCCTATAATCAAAATATATTGTATTAACCTGTAGTGGTGATATCAAATAATATCTGTCAGTCATATAAAGCGGATATTTATACAAACAATAGAATCTTTATTGATGACACGTCAAAAACATGTGTCTCAATAGTTCTCATTGGTGTTTACAAAACAATCAATCAAACGGTTTATTCCGATTTTCGTTTTCGTATTGACAGAAAGAATTATATCGATAAAAAAAATACCGATGTTAATCAATATTCCGATAAAATTTATCGAGACCCGTCTGATGAATTTACTTTAAAAAATTAACACTTTCTTTAAATTTGGAATCGTTATTCATGGAATATATTATTTAGAGTCAGCGTATGGAATTCTGGTTAATTTCTAAAAGACACCAGTAATGTATCCACAGCTCACTTTTTTAATGTTTTCTTGAGCCCTAGAATTCTTGAGGCTGGTCCCCTATTTCCATAGCGTATAAATGAGCGAGATCACAGCACACCCCTTGAACGTGATGTCGATCATTTGCACACTCCAATGTCAGCAAATTCGAACGGAGAGCAAAAGCGATTACATCGACCCTACTACTTAACTAGTAAATATTTAATCGACCCAGAAGGCATAAAAAGCAAAGTTGCTGACAGCGAGATTTGGACTTAAAATGTTAAGAGTCGAAATGCGTACCGCTAACCAGTTTGTTCGACGTGCTAACGATTCTGACAACTCGTTGCCTTCAGAACTCACATTAGGTTTGTTAATTTTCCTTGAAAGATTGATTAAAATATGGTTGCATGAAATAAGATACAATAGTCTCTTTTATGGAAAGTAATAAAAATTAGGTGTTTAATAAAAGAAAAATGAATAATTGAAATATAACCAATGCTTATGTTTGTTATTAGCATAATGACTTTCACAAGAAACAGCAATACATGTATATTATTTCCTCCATATATTTTCCACGTACTTTCTTTCTCAGCCAAGTGATATATATATTACTTTACAAGTTTATCATTTTATATAACTGGTTTGTTGAAATGCATTCTTGGAGCCAGGCGTCTCGAAATCTCATAGCTGTGACCACGATACATCGTAGGGACTCTGTTTTCTGTCTGTTGGAGTTGGTAGTCGTGGGGATGTTGAGCAGTAGAGCAGTCACCCCTTTCAATACACAAAGAAATAAAATAAATGGTCTGTAATGAATAAAAAACAATGCAGTTTGTAATTTTTCATAATAGTTAAGAAGACATCAAATAATTGGTGCATAATGGTTACAGATAATAATAAGTGCTCAGGTTGGACCGAGTCTCTAAACTCTAACATCGAACGAAAGGCCACAGCATCAGTGAAAATAAGAGTTGGCAATTAGGTAATTTATTAGTCGTGCTATGAAAGTGTGATAAAATGAAAAGACGGACAGGTGGAGGCAAAGGTAAAAGAAATAAAATGGTTAATTTACATAACGAAAAGGAAAAAGAAAGAAAATTGTATATATAAAAAGAAATATTCTTGAGGAC
>NC_068985.1:52893374-52896239 GCF_001194135.2 Octopus bimaculoides | reverse complement strand
TCGTGGACATCGGTGGCGATTTTTTCTTCTTCCGTTTTTCCCTTCTTTGGACTTTCCTTGTTTCTGACGAAGAGCTCCGCTCGAAACGTCATATTCTCTCTCTTTCCTTTCCCGAGCGTCTAGTAACATAATCTGTATCACGTCCTCACGTTGTTTTTTGTTGTTGTTTTCTTGTCTTTTTCCTTTTTTGAACTTATATATATATATATATATGAGAAAAAGATATTCTCCGTATAGAATACACTTCATAGTGCTCAAGAGAGCAGGCAGAGAAGTAAAGCAAGTCAGCCAAGTCGATATACAAAAAATATTAAATGTATTTAATACAAAAAATGTACACAAATATATTCAATATTCAATAAATTTAATCGCTTGTATGCATTTTCGATCCCGAGTCTCTTCCTTCTAAAAAAAAAATACTTTATAAGGTATTTTCCTGTATCTACGAAACTGATGGAGTTCATGAGTTTAGCTTGATAACATTGTCATCATGTTCAGGATTTCTGTAAACACTAGTCATTTCCAAAATTGTAATTTAACGGTGCTAACATGAGCAATCAAAAACTACGAAAAGTTGGTAATGAATACATGCAAATTCTTATCCACGGTAATTTGGTAGTGAATACTATTAAGAAATTAGCGTTTTGGTTCGATACAGACCTGCATATAGATCAAAATTGGTATAGAACTGTAAGGACTACCAATTTTATCTAGTATTGGTATAAAAAGAACTATACAAAACCTATACAAGAAAAATCAGATTGGGCTAGTGAAGGAAACGGGGGGCAGAAGAAAAGATTCCCATATTTTACACAACCATAGTGTGACGCTAGTGAAGCTAGGCAGATGGTAAGAGTGTCTTCATGTGACTAATGCTTGATCAAATGTAGTTTGTAGCTACCTTCATATTTTGTACTGGTGCACACTGTACATTTGCTGTTAAAATGTTTATCAATCTGAAAAATGTAAGAGGTTTTTGTGACACTCTCTCTCTCTATATATATACTGTACTCTTTCGCCACAACTTTCACCCTGCTGTACTCTTTCACCACAACTTCTACCCTGCTGTACTCTTTCACCACAACTTCTACCCTGCTGTACTCTTTCACCACAACTTTCTCTCACTCTTTCTTCCTATTTCCATTGTATATGTATTTCGAAGGGCCAACCTTGTCACACTCTGTGTCACGCTGAATCTCCGAGAACTGTGTTAAGGGTACACGTGTCTGTGGAGTGCTCAGCCACTTGCACGCTAATTTCACGAGCAGGTTGTTCCCTTGATCGGATCAACTGGAATCCACGACGTCGTAACCGACGGAATACCACGTTCATATATGTGTCTCCTTTTTTTCTCTCCTTTTTTTCTCTTCTTGTTTCTCTCCTTGTTTCTTTCCGTGTTCCTTTCTGTAGAAGAGCGTAGGCTCGAAACGATAAGGACTTTCTCAATTCCCGAGCGTTATACTAATACATCTATTTATTTTCAACACCACCTGTCTTCGTCTGTTGTTTTTGTTTTTGTGAATTCTCCCTATATATATATATAACTTTTGTATTCATAAATACTCAGCTGGTCGTACCTTGTACAAGAAAATATGTCTAAGCTTTCTCTGTAGGTAATATGTTCTGAGGCAATAAGTACCAGTTGAGCTCTGGGGTCAATGTCATCGACTTACCTTCATCCCCTAACTTGTTGGCATTGTGCTAAAATTTGAAACCAATATGTTCTAAAGCAATGCAAATAATTCCAGGCGGCTGGTAAGTAGTAGACGTTCTCTTGGTTGGCTAATTTTACTGAGTGGCACATCGATATTATTCAGCAATTGAGAACAAAATAATTAATATATTTTTTTTGTACTATATGAATAAATACTTCCTCAGACTTTGCTCAACCATATTATGAGAATTAGAATCTTCATACAATGCAAATTTGGTATCAGCTCCGAGATAATGATGGACGCTTAATTTCTAACTCAATTACTCGTAAGTTGCAGTTACATTTTATCATTAATCGAGTCAGCAAATATTCTCTTAATCTTTATATTGATTTAACTATTGTTTATATGATTCTTTCCCTCTGACTGCATGTCTACTTTTTATAACTATCTATTTATCACACTTTCTCTCTCTTCTTTAACGTTTCCAGTTTTTAACTTCTCTTTTAATACTATTTATTTATGCACTAGATTCGAAACCCTTTCTCATAATGATTAGCAAGAAATTATTTCGATACATTATTTTCATTATAGCTTTAGTCGATCACAGCTAAGCAATATCATTCTAATTATAATTTTTATATTTGGTATTCTATTGTGTAGAATATCTCAATCTACGAATGTATTTTATTCTATTTTCTAAATTATTTAAAAAAACTTTTTGTTCAGAATATTGCCTCGCTTTCACATCTATCCCATAATATCATTCCAATGAACTGGAAGACAAACTATAATTAGCTGATGTATTGATTTTTCTGCTTTATAAAAATAGTATTTTTTTTTTCTTTACGTTGTAAAGTACTAGAATTTTTAATAGTTTGCTGTGTAATTCACTACTATTTTACGTCGTTTAATTTCTGCAAGGTTTAAATTGAAAAACAAAAAAAAAAACAAAAAAAAATGAAATAGTTGCTTTTTTTTATATATAATTGTCCAATGTATTTTAGATAATTTTCTGGGGCCTGACAAAATCGTTCTAAAAGAAGATTTGGATTTTAAAATATAAATAAAAGTAATTGCAGTTTTTCTTTGAAATCGCTCAGAATTTACAAAAATATCGCCAATTATAAAAAAAATTAAAGGAATGCAACCCATAAAAGCATGACTGTCTGATATAAAGCCATCGACTTTTCTATTTTAAAATAGTTTCTTT
>NC_068985.1:52890338-52893264 GCF_001194135.2 Octopus bimaculoides | reverse complement strand
CAGTATTAGACATAAAATCAAACGGCTTTAAATGTGTCTTCAAATGGTACAGTAATTTCAGCATATCTCTTGTTTCATCTTTACTCTCCATTACTCGATACGCTGTTATCTTTCTCTTTTACTTGTTTCACTCATTAAACAGCGGCCATGACAAGAGTTTACTCAAACAAATTGACCACTGTACGTATTTTGTAAGTATGGAATTTATATACGGAGGTGCGGTGGCTCAGTCTGGGAAAGGTCCTCAATATAGTTTTTGAGCTAGTTGAGGAGATATGTCAGTTCATGGACAGTGAAGGAAAAGAATCCACAGTTTTGCGGGATGAAAAGTGAAAATGCGAGTTGGCGTTTCTGGTTGACATAACTGCGCATCTCAATGTTTTAAATATCTAATTCCAGGGACGGGATTTCATGATCTGTGATATGTATGACGCAGTAAAGGCATTTCAAGTGAAGCTGCGCTTATGGGAAGCACAAATACACCAATTGAACTTGTCTCACTTTCCCTGTTGCCAAGTAATGTTGAGCCAAGTCAGGTCCACGGTGTTCCCAAAGCAACACTTTACTGATAAATTGAGTGCGCTCCGCACTGAATTCGCACAGAAAAATAATTTGGAACTACTTCGCAACCCATTTGTCATCAATGTGGAAACTGCACCTGTACAAGTTCAAATAGAACTGATAGAACTGCAGTGTAATGAGACATTAAAAGTAAAGTACGACTCTGTGTGACCCGCACAGTTCACTCACTTCATATCTGAAGCAGTTCCTCAGTTCCGTTTACATGCAGCTCGAACGCTATTTTGCTTGGAAGCACATATCTGTGCGAGCAGCTGTTCCCTGTGATGAAGATGAATAAAACGTCACATAGGAGTCGTTTCACAGATGAACACCTGCAATCCATCCTGAGAGCCTCAACAACACAGAGCCTCACCCCAAACATCAACGAACTCGTTGCCAAGAAAAGATGCCAAGTATGTAACTCGGACAAAATTGCATAAAGAAAATTGAAAGTTTTCATTTATTATTTTAATTTTCACTAAAAACACATTTTTTAATTTATATTTTCTTTTTATTTATTTATTTTTTTTGCATCATGTTCTTATTTTAAATATTTATAATTTTGACAGGAGATATTTTTATGCAGAGCGAAACGTTTTAAGTAATTTAAGTTAAAGTTAATTATTTTTGGAATAAATACCATCTGTTTCAATACATTTTTAGTTCAAGAAGTTTTAGTCTGTTCAATAAATGTTTATCCCGTTCGGCCCGCGATTTAAAGTGTGCTTTGAGTTTTGGCCCCCTGAGTGATTGACTTTGACACCAGTCATATATTTTTTGTCTGTTCGTTCTTTTTTTCTTATATATATAACTACCCTCTCAATGGCGAACAGCTTATCGCCCTGCACTGCTAGGTGATACATACAACACCACTTTTGCTTTTCGAAGGTCAACTTGGAGTTTTAGTATTAAACCAACCTGTGCACTTATATATATGCATACCTATTACATTACGTCATTAGACGCAATTTTATCTGTACTCTCTCTCCCTCCCTCTCTCTCTCTGTCCTCTCCCCGCGCTCTCTCTCTCCCTGTATATATATACGACGGCTTTATCTCTTTTACTTGTTTGTGTCATTCGACAGCGGCAATGCTGGGACACAGTTTCTACCAAATTCACACATACACAGCAATGGTCGGCCAAAACTTAGTGCAGAAGACTCTTCCCGAGGTGCCGCGCAGTCTAACCACACGGACATACTTGGTCATGTATATTATATATTACATTACCAGTATGAGATATGGTACTTTTCTAGGATGAGTTTAGCTTGATAACACTGTTAGCATATTCTGGACATTTGTAAAAAATATGAAACAGTACTTACCAAAATTGTAATTTAGAAAAGTTTTAAATGAACGATTCTGCCATCCAAGAAAGATTGGTATGTTTGATGGTCAGTAATGAATAAAAGCCAATCCACATTCACAGAAATTTGTTAGTAGGTGCTGTTAAAATATTAGTGTTTTTATTCGATATTGACCTACTTAGCGGCATTTCATCCAGTTTTACATTCAAATTTTGCCGAGATCTACTTTACTTTTCATCCTTTTGGGGTAGATAAAATAAATACTAGTTTAGCCTTGTGATCAATGTCATCAGTTAACCCCACTACCCCAAAATTTCAGGTTTTGTATCCATAGTAAAATAGAATTATTATGATTTATCTTTGTTTAATATCGATTTCAAATTTCAGTTCTCCACTTCCAATTTTTTTTATATGATGCTAACATCTTCACTGTGATTCGTTATCACATTTTTATCACTTTTATTGCAATTCTCGATGTATTTCGTTTTGTGATGAAGTCTGTGTACGAATAAATTCCAGTTAATCATAACAATAATATTGGTTTGAATGTCAGTTCAATGTTATAGTAGTGTCTGTTCATTAATTTCTCTTCATTAAAGCGTATGAACTGGTCCGATACCGCTGATAATCACTCTATTGAGAGATGAAAGGAAAAGTTAACTTCTAATAGAAACAAAACTAAATACTATGGTATATATAGTGTAGATACACTAATCGCTCGGTTATCTTCTCCGTTCTCAATTCTACTATATTAAAATAAATTGGCAAATAATGAATGTGTGTATTAGTTTGTGTGTGTATGAATAGAGTGTATTCTGTATAGATGTGTGTACTGAGAGATAAAGATATAAAAATATATACATACATACATACATACATACATACATACATATATGTATATATGCCTATATGTATATGTGAAGTTATACATATATGTTGGTATGTATGTACACACACACACACACATGCATATACCTGAATGCATATTATTTCTACCCTATGGACTGAAGATAAATACATATGCCCCCACCATATATATATACATACATACATATATA
>NC_068985.1:52887972-52889879 GCF_001194135.2 Octopus bimaculoides | reverse complement strand
ATATACGCCGGTGATTTCTTTAAGGATTATTGAAAGGAGAGGTATAAGCTATAACCTATGAGTCAGCTTCTAACCAGAGGCCTAGTTTGCAAGGTTGCAACAAATGAGTCCTGGCAAAAACACTTAGTAACCAGGTGATGGTATTAAACTAATATCTGGTCTTGACTAGCCTTAGCAGGAAAGATTTCGTCAGCCTTGGTAAACTGAAATCTTTTCCTTTCACCACTGTTAATACCTTTAATATATATATCAGATTTTCTGAATATTAATAAATGACTTTCTGAGAATATTGGATTCAAATTTTGGCACATAGCCAACAATTTTGAGGAGAGGAAGTACGTTGATTACATCGATCAGGTTGTTCAACTGGTACTTATTTTATTGGTCCCGAAAGGATGAAAGGCAAATTCGACCTCGACGAAATTTGAACTGAGAACATAAAGTCGGAGGAAACGAAACTAAGCATACTACCTAGCGTGCTAAGGATTCTGCCAGCTCGCCGCCTTAAGAGGCAAGATAATTCTGGTTTCAAATTTCAGCACAAGACCAGAAAGTTTGGGGGATGGGTTAAGTTGATCACATTTAGCTCGGTGCTCAGCTGGTACTTAATTTATCGACCCCAAACCGAGTGAAATTTGATCTCAGAACGTAAAGACGGATGAAATACCGCTATGCACTTTTCCCGGCTCGTCGCCTTTACAAGCAAAATAATATTAATAGCAAATATGATATCATTAATTATTCTTCATTTATCTCCTTCCAAAAATATGATACTATATTCCAATAGACTGTTATAAGACGTAATTGTATCTTTGCCAGACAATTTGTTCTATAATTAACAGCGATTAAATGAGATTAATGCTTGCCGCGATTTCTAATCATTCACCATCGCGAACCATTTTGCCTTGTACATAATATTTAGATAAAAAAAAATGTCCAAAGAGATCAATTGCTGTATCACCAGTTGTTATGACGATACTTTTTTACTCTATAAACGTGTAGTAACAATAAACATATAACGAAGCATAGTAACAACAACCTAAAAATCCAACAAATTCTCCACGAAATAAACACGAACCAACAAACGATATTCCGACAAACTACCAAAATGATACCTTGCGACTTCCTGCGATTAACACCTACTCTCCTATCTCATTCAGACCACTACTATTTATAATCGTTCGGTCAGTCTATTCTCGCGGGGGGTGACGTGACTCTCGTCATAATATCTCTCCTTTTGAGATTTCGACTTCTGTAGTAAACGAAATTTATTTTATTTTAATTATTATTTATTTTGTTTTTCTTTCCAACACTTCTCCCTTTTTGAGATTTTAGTTCCCTAGGGAGTTCAATACTTTTTCCGCTTAGGAATTATTTCCAAATGTTCAGTCTGCTTACGTTTTCTATTATTACTTCTAGGCTCAATCTTTTTTGGTGCTGCCACATGAAGCATATCACCGTATCTTTCAGCAATTCCGCATTCTTCGGAATTAGCCTAGATAAACAATCCGCATGGCCAGTTTCCTTAGAAGGAATGTACTCCATCTTAAAATCGTAATTCAACAATATCGTGGCCCAACGTCACAATCTATTCGCAGGATGAGTAGGAATTCGTTTCTTCGACCCCAAAATTGACAATAATGGTCAGTGGTCAGTCTGTAGGCTAAAACATTTCTTCACGGCAAAATGGTCGCAAGAGCTTCTTTTCTCTATTTTTTAAAATATTAGTGACGATCACACGCTACAGACCTTCCTTCTGAGCACTGGTGTAAACAGGGAAAGTGAATTAGAACGTTAAAACTTAGTGTGCATACATAGCGGCGTTCAAGGTCAATATGTGCCAAGCGGCTTCACTCTGCATACTTTAGCTTCGTTACTATGGCAACAGTCCGGGTGCTATTGATCAG
>NC_068985.1:52881717-52887962 GCF_001194135.2 Octopus bimaculoides | reverse complement strand
AATAACATTGACATCTCATTTTAACATATATTTACCAAAATTGCATAAAAATGTCTTGAAATACTAAAAAGTAAGTTCATTCAATAAAATTGCCATTGGCTTCAAACACGGCCTCTAGACGACTGTGCAATCTCCTGCGACTCTTCTGGAAATTTCCCCCTTTAAGTTTGTGAAAGCTGCCATAATCCTTCACTTCACTTCAACTTTGGTGTAACACGGAGTTTTGTTGGTCTCTCGCTCAACTGCGCCCTACAATAATTAAGGGGGTTGCAGTCTGTTAAGGGTGATGTGGTCGCAGAAATTGTCTGGCAGCCATGATTGGGTTCTCCTGCTTGTGTGGCATGGTGCAGAGTCCTGTTGCTAAACATAAGGTCTTCCATCTGCCATCCTTTTGACCCAGAGCAGCATTATCTCTTCGGAGCACTTGGTGTAGGCCTCCGTGTTGAATCTGAGGCCGTGTGGGAAGATGAATGGAAGGATAACGTCGCGATCACTAGTGATCACACGAAACATCATGATGTTGACTGAATGTTTGATTACTATCACTCTCGGTACATGCTTTGGGGACACTGCAAGCCAGCAGATGTTCTGTGTGTTCACTATCTGTTCGTATTGGAGCTTCCGGCGCGAATGCAAAGCAGTACAGGATGTCGTTTCCAAATTTCTAGCTGAGCGAATTTCGTCATGATGCTGTTTTTCTCACAGCTGGTGCCCAACTTCCCTTACGATACTATGCAGTCGACAAAATCAAACACAACCAATGTCACATACAATAGTGGAATTTTCAATGGTCGGATAACTGAAGAGATGTTGGCGTGGGTTCCCACCCCGGCATCCGAAACTCGGAGTTTTATCATGGCTACCGAATAAGTGTCACATATTTTTACAGATAAATTCCTCTATTTACATAATATCGAGGTCTCTTTCTTTCTTTTGTTGTCCTTTCTATCAATATATATACATTTATATATATGTATATGTCTGTATATATAGATGTATGCATATGTGTATATGTATGTACATGTATGTATATGTATATACATATAAATGTGTGTGTATATATATATATGTGTGTGTGTGTGTGTGTATATATAAATATATATATATCTCTGTGTGTATGTATGTATGTATGTATGTATGTATGTATGTATTTATGTACATGCTTTTATATTTAGTTTTATATATTAGCAACAAAACTAAAACTAGCCAAATTGAAGACAGATAAAGGAGAATATTTAGAATATTCTATTTAAAATCCGAAATTTATTAGATATGGAATATGCATTTTCGATGGCATTGAAAAGACCTCCGTTCTTATAGTTGCTCTGAAATGGTAAACAAAAATCGACTAACATGTGTTAAGCTATCTCAAAGTTAATGCACTTGTTTACTTTCGCTGTTTACTTCCGCTTCCTCCTCCTCCTCCACCACCAAACAAGTCTCTTTAAATCTGAAGAATCTTCTTTAGCTTTCCTGCAGAATAAAGGACAGAACTTCTCTGTACTTTTGTGTATGAAATCCTACTTCAGTACATCATAGTCGTGCAACTATGGTAGCGGCGTGCATGTCCTGGATGATCCAACCAAGCTACAAAATTACTGGACTATTGACCCTACAAAAGGACGACTTCACAGAAGCCAGCTGGCTAAACTGAAGGGATAATAAATAGCCTAGCACCGGTCCTCCATGATTTGGGGTTGGGCGGAAGATTAATCATCTACCCCCATCAAAATCGAGTTGATTAGAGAAACTGTAATAGGCCAAAACCTACTCGATTGTAACGAAACCGTGAAGGTGGACGGGATAGCGACTGGAAGCAGAATGACACCAATGGAACAAAACCCGTGGGAAGCCCAGCGGTCGATGAAGTCATTGACAGCGACAAAATTCACAACCTGTATAGGAAGCTGGGACATAAGGAAAATACTTACTGCAAGCAAGGCAGCTCATGATGCCAGTGTGATGGAGAAGTATAAACTAGATGAGCTAGGCTTGAGTGAGATCAGATAGAAATGCACAAGAAGAAGGTAACACTAGAAGGTAACACTAGAAGAAGGTAACACAACGCTGTTGTACACAGGGAACGACGACGAACATCGGGCTGGAGTATCACTAATGATAAACTGAGAAGCAATGTGAAGTCTCATGAAATGAAACCCAGTAACAAGTAAGGTGATCGTATTATTTCTCAATTTTTTCACATTCTTTGGTATAGACACTCATAAGAAATTGCAAAATTCCTAGTATTAGACTGTTTCTTTAGTTTGCCCTCTATAATCATATCTGGTCTTCTTCCTTCAATAGTATGGTTAGTCTTTAGCAGGAAATCCTACAAGATCCTATGATTCACATTTTCTATAATAGCTTCTAGTTCGTGTTCACATCACTTTTCTGTTACTTTGAAACCTCCCATTCAGCTAACATCCTAATGCACCTTTTGCCTACGCAGTCATGCCTGCGCTTATTCGCCCTTTTGTGCAAAGTATGCGGCACTCACTCAAAAAGTTATTGATATTTTCATCTTCTTTCCTGCTGATTCTACATTCGATATCTGACAAAATTTTGCCGATTTTTGCCTTTATCAGATTTGATTTAATGGTTCCTGAACGGCTATAATTATTGCTTTGGTCTCTTGTTCCAAGTTTCCGTCTGTCAAACTGAGCCAGCGTACTTGTAAGTACAATCTATTGGGTTTCTCTAAGACCACGTTCTCCTCGGATCTTATCTAGATGTTTCTGAGATCCCTTTTTACCATACCTAGGGCACCTACAATAACAAGAACAGTTCTCGTTTTAAGATGCCACATATTGTGTATGTCAATTTCCAGGTCCTTATTTTTCCTTAATTTGTCAAATTCCTTTACAGACACATTTTTATCAGTGGGAACACTTACATCTATTAGTCTACAAGTATTTTCTTCCCGGTCTTTAACGATTATGTCTGGTCGATTAGCTTGGGTCGTTCTGTCGGTGTTGACTGGAAAATTCCAGAGGATAGTGACATTTTTACTTCCAGCGACTGGCTCATGATGATGTTCATATCAATAGGTAGACGTGCCAATTTTGTAGTATCTACATATTTTCCAATTAAATACTGTCCTACCATATCGTGGCGATTTTTGCATTCATTTGGTGTCAGTACAAGACATCCCGAAACGAGATGGTGTATTGTTTCGTCAAATGTGTCGCAGAATCTGCATTTAGAGTAAGAACCGTTTTGAAGAACGTTAGCCTGATAGTTTCTGTTAAGCAAGTTTTGATCTTGTGCCGTCAATATAAAACTTCTAGTATTTTCATTTCGTTCTGAAATTCTCAGCCACTGATGGGTTGTTGTTTGACCTACATAAGCATTTCGCCTTCGAAGAATATACTGCCTACGTGATGCTTCTGGCTTCATCTCTCCTCAGTTTGTTTCTGCCCGTTCTTTTTTGCAGTCTGCTTGATCTATTTTGCTTGTTTTGTGGCAGTGGTTTCAGGTTCTTGAAATCTTTCAGGATTCTTGCCAGGTTCCCTTGCGTATTTTCAAGCTTCCTTGAGAACAGAATGTGATTTTTCGCTGCTTTCGTGTTTGCACACAAGTCTCAGCGTCCAGTCCTCTGTACTGGATATGTACCTGTTCATTGCTATTGTGGATGTCTTATAGCACAGTTCTACCTGCATCATTCTTATTCCCCCGTTACTTCTAGGTAGGTACAGACGATCAACGTCTGGCTTTAAGTGGTGCATGTTCATAGAAGTTAGTAGTTTTCTTCTCTTACTGTTCAGGTGTTGGAGCTCTGTAAGATTCCAGTTAATGATGTTAAAACTATATTGGAGGTGCCAGGGTGTAAATGGCTTTGATGCAGTTTTTAGAGTTGAGTTCAGTTTTTAGTATGTGTCTTATTCTCCTGTAATATTCCTTCCTTACTTTTTCCTTCATGGTAGAATGTTGTATACCGTCTCCTTCATTTATTTCTAGGTATCCGTAATTTTCTTGTGGGTCAAGCTCCTTGATGCTAGTGTCGGTATCTAATTTAATGACAGCTGTTGTTGTTCATTCGGTCAGCAAGGCAGGTATTTGCTCTGGGTTCTGGATAATACCAGTCAGAGATGCAGTGAAATTTTGATGTATTTCTTTCAGACAATTTAGCCAGAAGTTAGGAATTAGATCCAGTCCTGAGGTTTTCCAACTGTGAGACTTCCTAAGAATACATCTTAGCTCTTCTGTTCTTATTGCCTCCCATTTCTGCTCTAGTTTCACCTTCTCACGCTCTATCCAGTCAGCTTTAGTGTTATATTCTATTTTGTTGCTCCATATCTTCTTCAAGAACTCTTCCGTTTCCTCAGTCTTAGGTGGCTCCTTTACTTCTATCTTACTTTTGCCAATTTCCCTATAAAATTTCTTTGCAACCATCTTGAATATCTTGTTTTGTCGATAAAATTTGATTAATTTGTTATACCTTCTATTTTGGGCTTTCAGTTGTATTCGTTGTTTCAATCGTTCCTTGATTGCAGGGAGGTTTATAAATTCTTCGATTTTATATTTTTGCTTGATTTTTCTAGCTCGTTTCGTCTTAACATTTATTCCTCAAGCTAGTTCATCGAGAACTGATACATCCGCCCGCATGCATTCGATCTCTTTTTGTATTGCTAATTTCCCCTTGGGAGATCTATTGATATGGTTGATCCTTTTCTGTGTCGTCCTGGTACCTAGATGAGCAGTTACAACGTTATTAGTGGAATAGATGAGGTTATTTAAGGTTGTTAGGCTATTTCCCTTATTACCTAATTAAGGTGGCGAGCTGGCGCTGTTAACCACTACGCCATATGCCCACGGGCTACTAACCCCAAGATTCCGAGTTCGATTCCGAGCAGTAACCTGAATAATAATAATAATAATAATAATAATAATAATAATAATAATAATAATAATAATAATAATAACATCGAAAACTACCTTAGGAATGAGAACCCAGGTTCAAAATTTCCCTCAAGACACCTGATGAAGGCTGGAGGGTATATCAGCCGAAACGTTGTGTTAACAACAAACAAGATGAGGACAAATATCCGTCAAATATAAATAATGTAAATAATGTACATAATTCTTCATCTCTTAAATATAGAACTGCTTCTGTTTCCCCCTTGAGACCTGTTTCTTGTAGCCATTGGTGTATTAGGTTTATTATTATTATTATTATTATTATTATTATTATTATTATTATTATTATTATTATTATTATTATTATGCTCTCAGAGTTCTTGATCTTACTTGCTCTGGTTAGTCCTCTGAGATGGGACAGCATCCTATTGTCAAAGGTTTCACAGGATCTCTTTTCAAAAATTATAAGATATGGTACTTAAGGGTTAATTATCGTATCATTGTCATCATCATTATCATCATCATGTTTATCATTATTGTTTTTAAACGTGGCGAAATACCGACAATGGTAATTGCTATAGATAGAGATTCTGGGATTGATGCTTTGCACAATAGCGAACGAGAATTCTTGCAGATGCTTACAATAAGTACAAAGAACAACAACAACAATAACATTAATAATAATATAAACAACAACAACAACAATATTAACAACAATGACCAAATAAACAACACTGCTAACAACAACAATACTAGGAACATTTAAAAATAATAACCATAGAAAGAATTGTGGGAAAAATAATTAACATCAAGAACAACAATAATAAGGGGCAGGAAAAATAATATGACCAATAATGATAATAACATAAACAACAACATTGATAGCATCTGCAATAATAGGAAGAGAAAGACAAAAGGCAAAAATATACAAAACAAAAAACAGCAAAAACCAACTAGTAGAAACAAATATTAAAAAGAGAGAATTTGTATTAGCATCATTGAAATAAAAAACACACAATCGATACGAAGCTGTTTTTTCTTGTCTTGTTTGTATTCGAACTAATCAGGGCCGCTAGCAAGTTAGAAGAAAGTTCTAGATAATTTTTGCAGGATATTATAGAAAATGATTAATGGATTATTTCTATTATTATTATTATTATTATTATTATTATTATTATTATTATTATTATTATTATTATTATTATTATTATTATTACTACTACTACTATTATTATTATTATTATTATTATTGTTGTTATTATTATTATTATTACTATTATTATTATTATTATCTTTATTATTATTATTATTATTATTATTATTATAGTTATTAAAACGTTTTAAAAGCAATAACACCGAATTCTGACATCATTCTCTCCTTTAATCAC
>NC_068985.1:52876944-52881505 GCF_001194135.2 Octopus bimaculoides | reverse complement strand
ATATATTGATATTAATAAATCATAGGGTAGCAAAAAAAGTTTTAGAAATTTTATTTACTACCAGTGGTCTAGCGAGAAGAAAAAGTTAGTCAATAGACTATATATTATTCATTTAATAATACAAGCATGTCTGTATTTTAAATGAATTATATATATTGATAGGTATGGACTCGTATAAAGTTTGAATTGTTTCCAAAGGAATTTTCGTCCATTCTTCAGCTAAAACAGTCTCCAGTTCTTGTAGTGATGACGGTGGAGGATATCGACTCCTTACTTGTTTTTCTAATATGCACCATAAATATTCAATAATATTGAGATCTGGGGATTCCGGTGACCAGATAAGATGTTAAACTTCACTAGAATATTCCTCATGCCATTCAGTAGCTGTATGAATTGGTGCATTATCATCCTGAAAGATTGCGTTTCGCCCCGGAGACAGTTCTGAAACCATAAGATAAATTTGATCAGATAAAATGCTTAGTCTTGACTATTAATTCTACCATGAAGGGAAACCATTGGGCCGGCGGATTCCCAAGATATATCCCCCCCCCACCAGATCATCACAAATGATCCTCCTCCATGTTTAACAGTTGGAAGAAGGCAGTCTGGGTCAAATGCTTCTTTTAGCTGTCTCCACACGTATACTCGGCCGGTGGTCGGAAATAAGGTAAAGGATGACTCGTCCGAGAAAATAACATTCTTTCACTACTCTAGGGCCCAATTCTGTAGGTTTTTACTCCACTCTAAACGCTTTGCAACGTTTATTTTTGAAAGTAGTGGCTTTCTGATTGCAGCCCTCCTGTGAAATCCGGCTTTGTGCAGCTCCCAGCTGTGGTTCTCGAGGTGGTCATTAAGCTCTGCAGTAATTTTGGGAGCTGTACTTTTGTGACCCTTTCTAACAATTGGCGTAAGAGTCCGATGGCCCTTACTAAAAGTTTTGGTTTTCTTCCGGAGTTTTGTTTCGACGAGGAGGTTTCTCTCTCTTTCTCAAAGGCTGTCATTACTTTCGAGATAGTACTTCTTGATACACCAAACATCTCGGCTATTTCGTTACGCTATCGCCTGCCATACGAGCACCAACAATTTGACCTCTTTGAAAGTCCGATAGATCTGTCGTTTTAATGAATTTTAATTACCTTTTTCTGGTGTCTGAAAAGAACCAGCAATTTTAGCAAAATATATTAAGCAACAGTAATAAATCAAAAAGCACAAAAATAAACAAGCTTTTGACGGTTTAATAGATATTTCAAAATTATGATTCTATGATGCTAGGTGTTTCCATTATTTTCTCCAACCCCTGGATGTACACACACACACACACACACACACACACACACATATATATATATATATGTATGTATGTGTGTGTGTGTGTGTGTGTGCATGCGCGTGTGTATGCTATTTATATAAGACGTATATAATATACGTCATATATGTATTCATCTGCCCGTTTACATTCATATGCATAATGGAAATAAAAAGCAGAATAAATAAAAGCAGTTGATGTGGAATTTTATTATCCAAGCAAAATATACTTCAATTTATACGGGTGCATGCGTGTGTGTGTGTGTGTGTGTGTGTGTTTGTGAGTTTGATTCCTATTTATTTTCTTTGATCGGCCATATGTCTGATATATGAAACTAAATTGAAAATTTAAGAGTACACTGCGCTTCCCATAATCATTTATTACTTGAAATCTTTAACTGTCATGTAACAAATCTGGTACTTAACTGAAGCTAAGACTTAGTGAGTTTCACTTTTCTTTACAAGAAATCCAGTTTTAGCCATTAGTTTAGTGTCATTTGTCAGATTGATACATAAAAGAACATGGGGAAGGTGCGTGGCTTAGTCGTTAGGGATTTTCATCTCACGATCTCAAAGTCGTTTGTTCAGTTACTGGCGGCGCATTATATCCTCGTTCCAGTCCACTCAGCTTGCAAAAATGAGTAGGACCTGTATCTAAAAGTGCCCGCGTTGTCACATTCTGTGTCACGCTGAATCTCCTTGAGAACTACATTAAGATTACCAGCGAACGAGTATTGCATGATAATAAAAGGCATGGTTTTGTTAATTATTTTAGGTGCCTGTGTTCCTAAGTTCTTGACCCAGCGGAACACCTAGGATGTGACAGGTGGAGTAAGAGTAGGCTGTATCAACACTCGGATGGTAAATTTGTGTTAGTATGTTCCTTCTAATGTTGGGTTCTTTTGCTGTTAATTTCAAATTAGGATTCTAGCGTTAGTTGACAGTACATGACATAAGGTTCTCTCATCTATATCATATTATAGAGCCTAAATGACAATGCTAGACTTCTCTTGTTTACTGCTGTTTATAGTTTCTATAAATCTGAACGCTCATATTATTCTCTGAAATCATCATTATAGATCGTATTATCCATTATAAATAGTATTGATGTCGACGTCTATTCTTTTTCTTTTGTTTGTTTCAAAGTTACTTTCAGAGATTTTGGTTATTGCTTCGGGATATCTCATTTTATAATTGTGCAACTGGTATCTTCAATATATTTTTGTGACAGCTGCGCAGGAAGGTCACGTTTAAGCTTTTGTCAAGTGAATATGTCATATGACAGTCAGAACAACAGCTCTGAAAGGTGAAAGTTGCTGTTTTAGCCATTTGGTTATGTCCAGTAGCTATGTGAGCAGCTGTTATCTTATTTAGCCAAGGCAATGTTGTGTTTTATACACACACACAAACACACACACACAAACACACACACACACAAACACACACACACAAACACACACACACAAACACACACACGCACACACATACATACACACATACATACATACATACATACATACATATATTTATGTATATACATACACACATATATGTATAAATATGTATGTATGTATATGTGTGTGTTGTGTGTGTATATGTGCGTATGCGTGTGCTTGTGTGTGTCTTTGTGTCTGTGTTTATATCCTCGTAGCTTAGCGGTTCGACCAAAGAATATAAGTACCAGGTTTAAGAATAAAATAAGTACGGGAGTCGATTCATTCGACTAGAAATTCTGCAATGCGGTGCCCTAGAATGGTCATAGTGTAATGACTGAAAGAAAGAAAGATGTGTGTGTGTGTGTGTGTGTGTGTGTGTGTGTGTGTGTGTGTGTGATTACTCTTTTACTTGTTTCAGTCCTTTTACGTCGGCCCAAGGTTATAGTAGAGTACACTTGCCCAAGGTGCCACGTAGTGGGACTGAACCCGAAAGCATGTGGTTGGGAAGCAAGCTTCTTACCACAGCCACTGCTTGCTTTTAAAATCGAATCTGAAATGAGCGTTCGTTTAGTAACGACGAAAGAGTTAGTTTCCGTATTAAAAAATTGAATCAAGACATATCTTATACTGCTTGTAATAATGGGATGCAATAAAAATATGCAAAGGAATCATAAATATTTTCCGGGGTCTTTTACTTTTTGGTAAAGGGATTTCAAAGGAAATTAAACTGCATCTATACGCTTAGAACGTGTATTTCATTTAATTTTCCTCCTCCTCCTCCTCCTCTCTTTCTTTTCCTGTGCTCCAACTCCGTCTTCTTCTTTACTTCTTTTCTCTCCTCCTCATCCTTCTTTTCTTCTTCGTCTTCTTTTCTTCTTCGTCTTCTTTTCTTCTTAGTTTACCTCCTTTTCTTCTTCTTCTTCTTCTTCTTCTTCTTCTTCTTCTTCTTCTTCTTCTTCTTCTTCTTCTTCTTCTTCTTCTTTTTCTTCTTCTTCTTCTTCTTCTTCTTCTTCTTCTTCTTCTTCTTCTTCTTCTTCTTCTTCTTCTTCTTCTTCTTCTTCTTGTCACGCAGATGTAATTAACTGCTTCCATGAACTATCCTGATGTACTTCTAGATAATATAAATGGGTCAGCATGAAATTGGTATGCAAAGTTTGCACTGCATAGCGTTTTAGGAAGCAAGCATAAATACATTCATACATAAACACAAACACATACATATATATACATACGAATGCATGTATCTACACACATCTATCTATCTATATATATATATAGATAGATGTGTGTGTGTGAATGTGTGTGCAGGCGTTTATGTATATGTGTGTAATTGTGTCTGTGTTTATATGTGTATGTGTACATATGTCTGCGCGTGTGTGCGTGCGTGTTTGTGTATGTCTGTGCACCTAAATAATAGTTGTGCCTTAAGATTATTCACGAGTGCAGTTCTTAAAAATGCAATTTCACATTCGCAGGAATCATTGTTCGTATCAACAGATCAGGGAGATTGATAGAGCGTTTGGTTATCAATTTGAAAAAGATATAACAAGGACTTTTCAGGATGGGAATCTTACATCTCGAAAAACCTCTATAAGAATCACTCACACCTGCCATTATTTTTGGAAATTGTTTATATTGTGGAATGAGCGATGACAATAGCAGGACTCTATTGTTATTGAGCATGGGAATGATGCTTAGGAATTACTAAAATTTTAGGTAATTTTTTTCTCAATTCCACTGTCTGTTTATATTTTTTCTCACGTTCTTCTCGCCTTTTCATCATGTTGAACCTTACATCATGTTAATCCCTACACGTTGGT
>NC_068985.1:52876026-52876500 GCF_001194135.2 Octopus bimaculoides | reverse complement strand
AGATTCCAAATTGAATGTGGTACTTATGCTTAGACACCAGAATATAGTATGGTATTATCCAAACAATTCCAAAAACAAGGTGATCAAAAATCAAAAAAAGCAACACGGATTTTAAAGATTATTGCAGTACGCACGTTTCATGCTACTCCATTTATTTAAGTAATGCTTGTTTTGATTTTTGATATATATGTATATATGTATACATATGGGAGCAGGAGTGGCTGTGTGGTAAGTCGCTTGCATACCAACCACATGGTTCCGGGTTCAGTCCCACTGCGTGGCACCTTGGGCAAGTGTCTTCTACTATAGCCTCGGGCCGACCAAAGCCTTGTGAGTGGATTTGGTAGACGGAAACGGAAAGAAGCCCGTCGTATATATATTTATATTCATGTATATGTTTGTGTGTCTGTGTAATAAAAGAGGGTGAGGATGGGGAGAAAGTGAGAGTGTGTGTGTTTGTGTGTGTGTGTGTGT
>NC_068985.1:52875049-52876016 GCF_001194135.2 Octopus bimaculoides | reverse complement strand
GTGTTTGTGTGTGTGTGTGTGTGTGTATGTGTGTGTGTGTGTGTGCCTGTGTGCCTGTGTATCTGAAAGGAGTGTCGATGGAAAAGAGAAGGAAAGAAAGAAGGAAGAGGGAAAGAAGAAAATATGTGTTTATATATATACAGCTGGTCAGTTATTTCAATAAAAGATGACAAGTTGATTCTTGGCTTTTAAAATGGCAAAACCAGGTGGCTACTTTGTTTTATTTTGATAAAAGTTATTTTTCAAGGGTTCGTCAAATGATGTAGATACTACTGATGAGAGCACAGTATGGTTTGATAATCGATTAAACGTCAAAACAACTAACAAGAGTAAAATTCTCATCAGAAAATAAAACGAAGTGGAGATGGTAGATGTGGGATCTGCAGTAACCCCATCTACAAATATATAGAGGGAACCAAACAAATAAAATTTAAGAGTAGTCACATATTCAAAGTAAATGCAGACATGAATTGCAAGGCGCAAAACGTAATATACTGCATAACCTGTCCCACATGCAAGGAGAATTATATAGGCGAAACTGGAAATTCTTTATGCCAACGAGTCAGAATTCCCCGACAACATATCCGACAGGAGGAACTGCGAAAGATCCCACTGAGTAAACACTTACAAACATGTGGAAAAGGAAAATTTGAGATCTTTCCCTTCTATAGATGCCCAAGGAATGACACCTTCTTCACAAAAAATATGGAACAATACTTCATAACAAAGTTCTCCCCCAAACTGAATGGCTGAATGCATGTAAATCACACCCCATCTAGAACTTAGTCTGTATAATAATGTCCTCACAATGTACAATAAATTGTATGCATATCTGTTTCGCTGAGCTCCTTCACAAGACACTTTCTCTTGTACATTATTGCCCATCCTAATATCTTCATTTTTGTAAAGAATTGTCCCTTATTTTCATTCCTCTTGAAATATATATATATATATATATATATATATA
>NC_068985.1:52869165-52874946 GCF_001194135.2 Octopus bimaculoides | reverse complement strand
CACACACACGCACACAAAACACACACTCTCTCACTTTCTCCCCATTCCTCACCCTCTTTTACTATCCTATATATCTCTCTCCACCCCTACACACTCAATAATACTATAAAAAGAGACGAATCGCCTCAAAAAATTTAAATCTGAAAAGTCTACTAGAGTAGATGCAAGCGCTAATATATGATTTATAAAGACTTGTGACATATTAATAAAAATCTGTAAATGTACAACCATATATATACACGTATATACAGATATATATACACATATATATGCATATATATATAGTTATATAATGGATGTCGTAAGGGGTGTATCTATATGAAGAGTTACATACATAAATAAATAAATTGTGTAATCATGGCTTATCTTTACAGCTGTTTCGGATACTCGCCGACTGGTCCCCCTTAACGTACATATTATTTAATAAGGTCCAATAATATTGCATACGTATGATTAAGCATGTATTTTGTGAAACCCCTGATGTGAAATTGTTATTCTTATTAGAAAATTCTGAATAATAGCGTTTATAAATATATAAATTCAATGGGAAACTAGATAAAAGGAGTTGAATGGGGTATAAACGGCAAGATAAGTGACGGGAGAAGGATAGGTTTACTAAAGTAGATTTAGTAAAATGACATTAAAATACATCTGTTGACAAAAATAGATAAAATGTAAGAAAGTCATCTTGATCAAAAGAAAACCAGTATCTAGAGAGGGGATAGTAAGAGATAAAAAGGACTGTTGTAGGTAATCAATATTGAGATACAAGCAAGCGCTTAATATGCATTAAATCAAGGTCAGTACCTAACAACTTGTTAGTCACAGTGAGGAAACAGGACAGTAAAATTGGAGAGAAACATGTAACGTAAGACGCGCAGGTTAGAGGGTTTGGAGAAAGGAAAAGACGTGTAGACTCTAATTATAACTAGATGTAGCGGTATGGTGGTTAAGGGAAAATAATTCTGGTGAAGAGGATAGTAAAAAGGAAGGTTAGAACATGGACGTTTACTGTAATGAGAGAATGCTTTTGTAATATTAAAGTTGGTAAACAGGTAGCAAACAGGAAGACTCTTTACTATGCCGGGCAAAATGCTGCTAAGCATTTTGCTCGTCTCTACGCTCTGAGTTCAAATTCTATTGAGGTTGACTTAGCCATTCATCTTTTTGAAGTCGATAAAATAAGTACCAATAAGACACTGAGGTTGATGTAATCGAATCACGCCTTACTTCGAAATTGCTGGCCTTGTGCCAAAATTTGAAACCATAATTAATGTTGGCACATGATAATTACGCCAGAGAAGCAATCGAAGGGGGAGAACTCATTCGGAGACAGTATACTAAAGGAATAACGGTAGCATCTTGACATAACATAATAAGGGACTCACGGCTTCCCACCAACTATGAACCAGGGAGTTTATAGGAAATACACTCATCTTCCAGGTGGTGAATGCAAAATGGCCAGCGAAGTAGATTATTTTCTCGCAATACTTGTAAAAGAGGTCAGATATGTAAGATAACGGTACTTAAAAATCAATCAGCCCATGAATTAAAATTCTGGCGAAGTGCGACCGTATAGTGATAACGGTACATTTCTAAATGAAATTTTAGCATATGCAATTGCCGATCAAAGGGACATTACTAGGCATTGTGATGTTACACTTATTGCAGATTATGGCGGGTGCTTTATTAGTCGCACTGGGGTCAGTAGATTTAATATGATTGGTAGTCCTATCATTAGAAACAAAAAAAGTATTACTTTCATCGTTATTAGGGTAGAGATAGTTGGCTCACTTTGCATAATACATATAAATATTGTTATTACTCATAAAAGTATCCTGAGACTAGTCATTGTTTATCCGAAAGAGCTAAAAAGATAAAACTTAATTACATCATTGATTTATTTTAATGTGAAACTTTCCATGTAACTACACCCTTTACTTTTGTTTATATTCCTTTCTTATTTATATATACATATAATACATATACATATACGAGGGGGTGCTGAAAAGTTCCTGGCTTTGGGTAAAAAGATATATACAGAGGGTTCAGTTAATTATGATTTTATTCAACATTTTCCCTCTCAGATTCACACTTATTGCAGCGATCCTTCACGTTTCTGAGTCCTGTAAAAGAATTCGGAAGGTTGGGCCTCCACCTAGGCCTTTCGTAATAACTTTGAAGACAGGAGCTTTTCAGCACCCCTTCGCATGGGTATATATATATATATATATATATATATATATATATATATATATATATATATATACATGTATGTATGTATGTATGTATGTATGTATGTATGTATCTTCTATGTTTTAATTATTATAGA
Organism: Octopus bimaculoides; assembly: GCF_001194135.2. Classification (NCBI taxonomy): domain Eukaryota; kingdom Metazoa; phylum Mollusca; class Cephalopoda; order Octopoda; family Octopodidae; genus Octopus; species Octopus bimaculoides. Next base: position 52,872,614 of record NC_068985.1, on the reverse strand, counting down.
TCTTCCACTGAGGAGGGTGCTGGTTTCCAACAAAGCTACAAGGCTCCATCCTTGTGATGTAGTTAGCACAGACAATTTCACATTTGGCACTTGAGAAAAGTCTTCCATATTTTTACTGTTCCAGATTGCACTTGTAATGTGCGAATTAGCCGGTCGATTTCTCTTTTTGAAAATCCCAGTTTATCCAGATTCTCCTTTAAGCATTTATTAACAAAATCTAGTGCTCCAATTATTATTGGCATGAATATGAATTCATAGTCTGGATATAGAAACTGGCAGTTTCGAAGCAATTGTCTATGGATATCCTCTTTTTCTTTGATTTTCAAAGAAATATTTATACCTGCAGGGGAGCTGAGCTCTATGACGATACATATCTTTGCCCTTCTGTCCCAAACAGCAATAGCCGGCCTGTTATGCTTACGTTTGACAGAAGTTTTGATGGGAATATTCCACCAGTATTCCTTGAGTTGGTGTTTATGAATGTATTCCATAACAAGGATTTTCTAAGCTTATTTCAGGACAGTCTTTTTTGCGGATGGCATTGTAAATTGTTTTAGTGACAATATCGTGCCGCATAAGGAGGTATATCGTGTCGACATGTTAGGACAGCTGCTAATCGCATGTATGTATGTATATATACATATACATATGACTGTATAGTTTATATTCAGAGAGGCGGCAAGTCAGACATAGACTACAACAAAAGAAAAATAGGAGAATGGGTGCGTGAAAGAGGAGAGAGAGAGAGAGTGTGTGTGTGTCGACTGTTTGAAATTGAAGTAATTCATAGACATCATTTAATGCTTCCAACACAGTGGACTTTGCTAAATGTCCTCAGGGATCCGATGGTCGTGTTCGACCGGGGCATGAATCAAGCTCCTTAACCAATAAGAACGACCATTTTGTCGGGCTTCTGCACAATTTCCGTTAATGATGTTTAGTTACAAGGTCTTGATAACATCTGTAAGAAAGGCTTTGCCCACAATACCTGGCAGCGGAGAGGAACCCTAAATCACATGTGTAAATTTTCTTAATACAGTCATACTTGTTCTGTTTATTTGCGTATAAGTGTATGTGCGCGTGCGCTCGTGTATGTGTGTGCGTTTGCTGAAGAAAAAGCAAGTTGTGAAAAATATAAAAGTGTAATACACTTAAGACACTCCCCAAGCAATGAAATGTTTACACACACACACACACACACACACACACACACACACACACACACGGACACACATAATAACGCACGCTCTCTCTCACCCAGACTCCCAGAAGTGTTTATGTATGTGTAATTATAATTATGTGCATACGTGTTTGCGAATGTATGCGTTTGTGTGTGTATGTGTGTGTATGTGTGTATATATATATGTGTGTGTGTGTGTGTGTGTGTTGGAGAAAACGAAATGAGTGAAAAATATAAGTATACTTAAGTGGCTTGTATACACCTGACGCAATGACATACACACTCACATTCACATACACACACACACACACTAACAGACACACACACATACACACACTCTCACACACATACTCACAAAAACGTATGTGTGTGTGTATAGTTACTAGTATGCGCATACGTGTTTGTGAGTGTGCGTGTGTGTGTTAGTTGTGTGTGTGTTTGTGTGCGTGTGAGTGCGCGCGCGTGTAATTGCTTATGTGTGCGATAGCTGAGAAAAATGTTGAAAGGAGTAAAAAAAAAAGAAATTGAAAAGCATAAAGATTGATAGATATGTAGACAGGTAGTCAGAAACCTCGGCAGTGAGCTAGACAGACAGGTTGATAGACACACAGACAGATCGACAGACAGACAGACGGATAGATGAAAGGTAAGATAGATAGATGGATGGAAAGAAAGATAGATAGATGGATGGGTGGTAAGAACGAAAGATAGATTATGGGTGGCTGGAAAGAAAGAACGAACGATAGATAAATGGATGGATAGAAAGAAAGAACGGAAGATAGATAGATATATAGATAGATAGATAGCAAGAAAGAACGAAAGGTAGATAGATAGATAGCAAGAAAGAACGAAAGTAGACAAATAGATACACAAGATAAGTTTCTTTATTACCCACACAGGGCCAAACACAGAGGGGACAAAATACAATGTAGAACTTTTCTTTTCGAAAATAGAAAAAAAGGAGAAAAACAAAATTCCGATGAAAAGGGATCGTGAGGAAAAAAAAATAATAAAAATCAAAAGGGATCGCGTATCACAGAAAAATTTTTAAAGTGTAAAAAGCAAGATTAGGTTTATCCGTGGAAAAGAAATCTTACGGAAAAGACCACGGTAACCTTAGACACGGAGGGAATAAACACATGAGAGAAAAGTACTCTCTCTCTCTCTCTCTTTCTTTTTCGATTTACAGGATCATGCTCAAAGTGGTTTCGTTACTCTCATGCACCATCTTTGCTACATTCACCCACCTTTTATTGAAACTTTCACGAGACAAAACTTGCTTCTCTATTCCCACCTTCCTTTTCAAGTGGTACATGAAAAAGTTGATGAGCGATTGGCCAGAGAGGTAAGTGTTTGTCTCTAAACCTTTCGCTCGAGTCCACCACACACATTCTTTCACCATGGCCACTAGTACGATGAAGACTTCCTTGCCTTCCCGGTTAAGGTGGTGGAGCAATTTCCACGATAGACTTGGCCGACAGGCGGACTCGTCCCATACGTGACAGCAGCCGTTCGGCATAAGCCCACAGGTCCGAAATGGTTGGATATTGCACGAGTGCGTGCAGAACGGTTTCGTCGCTCTGACCGCATCTTGGGCAAGTCTTTTCCGATGTGTGTCGAACCGTACCTGTAGAGCTTATCCTTAACGGGTAATACTTCTCGATAGCACTGCCAAGCCAGGGATCTTTGGTGATTGTACATAGGACTCGACCCGAAAGTTGTACTGAACAGGCGGGTCAGGTGTTCCTCGTCGACGCAGATAGATAGATAGATAGATACACAGGAGAGCAAGAAAGAACGAAGGTAGGTAGATAGCAAGAATCATAGATAGATAGATAGATAGATAGATAGATAGATAGATAGATAGATAGATAGATAGATATGTTTCTTTATTAGCCACACAGGGTTGAACACAGAGGGGGACAAGTTACAAAGTAGAGCGTTTCTTTTTGGGGAGGAGCGCTTCCTGATAGCACTGCCAGGCCAGGGATCTCTGGAAGTTGGAAGTTGTCCATAGGTCCCGGCCTGAAAGTCGTCTTGAACAGGTGGATCAGGTATTCCTAGTCGACGCCCAGGTTCGCCCCGAGATCGTCGTTGTACCTCTCCTCCACTAATCCCCTATAGAATGCTTTGGTTGTGTTGCAGTCGCTCAAGGTGAACCTGGGACGGCATAGTTGCTGGAGAGCAACGCGACACTCGCCGTGTCATTCACCCTTCCTCGGCCTCTTTTTGATCCACGACTGCAGTTCGGTCATGGAAACGAGTTGCA
>NC_068985.1:52866384-52867606 GCF_001194135.2 Octopus bimaculoides | reverse complement strand
GTTCAAGCAGCCCAAGGTTAAAGGCGTTGAATTTGTAAAAATTCCACCTTTCTTTCCATACCAAAGTCTATATTTTCGTATGTCTCCGCTTGTTTATAAGACTCAAAATTGTAACTTGAAAGATATTTTGCTGCTATTTCTAGCCGGTCGGGCCATCACACAGGGACTACTTTGTTGGCTCCCTCACATGTTATGAAAAAATTGATGTAAGAAAGTATAAATGAAAAAGGTGAACCTCTCGAATGAACTCTAGAAAATAATTCTTCTCTCTCACACTCTTACTTTCTCTCTCTCTCTCTCTCTCTTTTTTCACACTCTCACTCTATCTCTTTCACTTTCTCTATGTTGTAATTGATAAATAGTTTCACATTTTGGCTAAGAATCAAAGTATAGTTAGTATCACGTGGGAATTCTCTTAACATTAATTACTCGTTAATTGTGTTTTAATTGACACTGGTTAATGACATTTCCATCATCGTCGATGAGGACAGACGGACAATTACATTAGTAACGTCATTATTCTTTCACATAATTAAATTTAATAATTAATTATTCTTCCATACAGTCGTCAGTGTGATATCACGCTGAATGGCGTATTGCTGTACGTGTTTGTGTCAAAATTTCATCGTCCAAGGGGCGTTCCATTCACAACATACATATCTTCTCTTCTGGTGTATTTCATATTCAGCTGTAAATTAACCAGCATAGTCTTCAATTTCTAGAACTATTGGGTGAAGTTTGAAGGAAATAGGGCTTCTATTTCTAGCAAACCAAGTCATTGTAAAGGTGTTCCTTTTCTGCCTTGCTTGGAATGATTATGCAAAAATACGTGTAGAATATGCATGTATATATACACAATAGGCGCAGGGATGGCTGTGTGGTAATAGGTGTAAGAGTGGTTGTGTGGTAAGAAACTTGCTTCCCAACCACATGGTTCCGGATTCAGTCCCACTGCGTGGCACCTTGGCCGAATGTCTTCTACTATAGCCTCTGGTCAATCAAAGACTTGTGAGTGGATTTGGTAGACAGAAACTGAAAGAAGCTCGCCGTGCATATATATATATATATATATATATATATATATATATACTCTTTTATTTGCTTCAGTCATTTGACTGCGGCCATGCTGAAGCACCGCCTTTAGTCGAGCAAATCGACCCCAGGACTTTATTCTTTGGAAGCCTAGTACTTATTCTATTGGTCTCTTTTGCCGAACCGCTAA
>NC_068985.1:52864466-52865288 GCF_001194135.2 Octopus bimaculoides | reverse complement strand
GATAGATAGATAGATAGATAGATAGATAGATAGATAGATAGATAGATAGATAGATAGATAGATAGAAAGATAGAGTCACGTCAGAATAATAAAGTAGACTTACTTGCAAAAAAGGACGTGTGCGTTCAATAATGTAATAATACAAAAAATATTGGGTTGTCCGGAAAGTTCGTGCCGATTTACAGTAGCTTACCTTCCGACTTATTTGAAATGAAACCACCACAATTCTGGGAAGAGGGTATTTTCAAGCTAAACGAAAGATGAAGACGCATTGTGCTACAAAATGGTTCATATTTGATTGATTAAAAATGTAATGGCAAGTATTTATTGACCTTTTTCTTTCCATTAAAAATCGGCACGAACTTTCCGGAAAACCCTATATATATATACATGTATGTATGTCTGTTGGTGTGTTTACGTCCCTATAACTTAACGGTTCGGAAAAAGACACCTATAGAATAAGTACTAGGCTTACAAAGATTAAGTCCTGAGGTCGATTTGTTCCACTAAAGGCATGACCGCAGTCAAGTGACTGAAACAAGTAAAAGAATAAAAGAAGAACAAACACACATATGCATAGAGAATATTAACCCTTCCACTTAATGTTTTGTGGAATAAACTTGAATTAGTAAGTTGTTAACCTGTGACAAGAAATTAATTCAGAAGTTCTCACAATCACTGTCTTGATTAACATCGTATTAAATATATTTGAAATTCTTTTTCGAATTTCTTTTCAAAAATTCTTTATTGAGTACAGTGGCTATGTTACATATATGCATATATATACATACACACACACACACACACACACACACACACACA
>NC_068985.1:52858303-52863277 GCF_001194135.2 Octopus bimaculoides | reverse complement strand
ATTTTTAATACAAAATATGACATGACATTTCTATGACATAACAATTCTTACGGCCTTTTCCGCTCCAAATACCAGTCGTTGCTTACGAAAGAATTATGGTCGTAAGTTCGACGCTCTAACCACTGTATGTTACATACAGTTAAATTACTTCGTGTAAATATAACATAATTTTCGTATATATCAGGGACCCCCTTCGGTCACGAATGACCATGGGATTGCACCTGGAAAGTTACCCTCCGAGGCACAAGTCCGGGCAAGTTTGTTTATGGAAGACCAGCAGTCGCCCATGTATACTAGCCTCCCCTATCCACGCCACCGATTTTATCCAAGGGAAAGGCTAAGGCCGATACAGCTTGGCACCAGTGACGTCGCAACTCATTTCTACAGCTGAGTAAATTGGAGCAACGTGAAATAAAGTGTCTTGCTCAAGAACACAACACGCAGTCCGGTCCGGGATTCGAACTCACAACCATACGGTCGTAAGTTCGATGCTCTAACAACTGAGCCATGCGCCTTCAATTTCGTATATATATATATATAATGTAATTTTGATATGCACATTCCGGGTGTTAGATTGCCAGTGTGGTTACTTCGAGTTTAAAGACGAACTATCGGCGTACAAATTTGCAACCACTTCTGCGATCTTACATACTTTGATGTTTTGTTTCTTTAACATTTTTGTTTCTTAAAAAAATAATTCCAATTGTCAAGGCATTTATAATGAGTCGCACAAAAAATTCCTCGAAGAACGTGTTCGGCTCCCTACGTACTAAGTTCAAATCTTATCGATGTTAGTCATGCTTCCGCTATAGATCTAACAGCTAAAAGAGGCGTGAAAAATATCCCCAAATTTCGAAACACCTTTTTGAATATTTTCATACAAATCCTCTACAGACATTGTAAATTAAATAAATTATAAATTGGTGGTGAAGGGTGAGTTGCTTGTTCTCGAAGCAGGGTAAGTAGTGCAAGGAACGCACTGTATTTTTTTTATTTATTATTATTTCTTTGGTTTCTCTTTTAAAATTTTGCATCTGGGGTAACCGTTCCTACAACTCTACCCATATTACACCACTGATTAAAGTTCTACAATTTACGAAAATACAGTTAGGGTATAATTACGTGTTACATTGGTAAATTATAATAATCCAGCAACTAAAAGCGCGGGGCTAGCAGCATAGTTAGAGCGTCGCTCAAAATACCTTGCAATATTTCTTCCAGCTACTCTCTGAGTTCAAACCATGCCGAGTTTAACTTTGTACTTCATCCTGTCGGGAATGGAATCGATAAAAAAAAGTACTTGTCAAGTAATGGAAATCGCTTATATCTCGATTAAAAACCATTACTCAGTTCAAATCCCACCGAGGTTAACTTTTCTTTTCATTCTTTCGGGGCCGATGAAATAAAGTACCAGTCAAGTACTGGTTTCAAGAGTTTGACTAATTTCCATCTCGTAAAATTGATAGACTTGTGCTAAATTAGAAACTAAGTAGCGACCAATAATCCATTAAGCTGAGAAGTAATTATAAGACAGGCAAGTGATACTAATGCAACAGGTACTGGATTAAGGTCACTAAGTTATATTAATCTTAATCCAGTAAATACAAGAGACTTTCTAAAAGAAAAGAAAATGAGAAATGAATAATGTTAGTGATGGGAAAAATTAATTGATTGAAAGTATTTCTATCACTTACAGGTCCTCCAAATTTAAGAGACCATCTTTCGGAGTGGGGATTAAAGGTTGACCTTTGGTATATAATATTTCTAAACTCTCAGTGGTTCAGAAATTACACGGTTTCGTATCCTCGGAGTTGGATCTTGTTTCGACAAGATTATTTAATGGAGGTTGTAATGTACAGGCGTACCTTGAAACTTGACGAAGAAAATAAAGTTGTAATTAAGAACAGATAACTTACAACATCAATTTCTAAATCAGATACGAATAACGCCTATTGTCTTTATTTCGTAAATTAATGTATTCTTTAGATGTTTATCGTACTTTGTAATTTTCTCTCAAGATTAATAAACATTGATCCCAAAATTTTTGTAATAAATTCTTTCTTTGATATTTTTTCAAAAGAAATAAATTGTTGTAAGAGCTGTGTATTTGTATGCGTGTATGTCATATACAAACAAATGCCTATATACGTGAATGTATGTATGTATGTATGTATGTATGTATGTATGTATGTATCTCTCTCTCTCTCTCTCTCTGTAAAGTTTAGGTTAGTTAATATATGTTTGTGATATATTTCAACTGCTAAAAGACAAATTCACTGCAGTTATAGTGGAGAAAATTTTCTCCACTGTGACTGCAGTGAATTTGCCTTTTAGCAGTTGAAATATATCACAAACATATTTTGACTGACTTAAACTTTGCTTATGCCTAAACACTGCTTGATGCTAATAATACAGCAATACACACACACACACACAAATATATATATATATATAGATACACATACACGCACATACACACGCATATATACTCACAGTTTATATACTGCATGTATTGGTCTCTGCAGGTATGTATATAGTTAGATTAATAGTTTTACATAGATGAAATACATACATACATTTTATATATATATATATATATATATATATATATATATATGATATATTATAAAATTCACTGTGCGTGTGTGTGTGTGTGTTTCCTCTATGCACGGCCAAACCGTTTCAAATTTCTTCTTTCACTAATTGTTTCACTTTTAGTCATACTGTGTATTTGTGTGCGCGTGTGTTTTCTCTATGCACGGCCACACCGCTGGATCAATCTGTATCAAATTTGGCATGACAGCTTTTCATTACTTAGGGAAGGTTGTAGGGGGCTCAAAATTTGGCCCTTGCCCATATAAGGGGCTGTAGCCCTCCCTATTCAACCGTTCTGATATTTTTTGCCGAGGTATAATAGTTTCACTTTTATTCTTTCACTTTTCATAAGACTGTATCATTGTTTCACTTTTCTTCTTTCACTCATTGTTTCACTTTTAATCTTACTGTGTGTTTGTTTTTCCCCTATGCACGGCTAAACCGCCTGATCAATCTGTATCAAATTTGGATGTCTGGAAATTACGTTGGTTTTGTTCTTTCGCCTTAAAGGTTAACGATTCTGAAACGCATTTTAATTGTGATAATGTAACAAGAGGCTTAAAGAAAAAGAAACAGTAAGGTTTCTAAATAACGAAACGTCTTCATTCGTGCACATTCTTATACACTGTAGGATATCCTTCAATTTATACCATAAACTTTATAAATATTAAAGTTTAATATTCCCATGACATAAGTTAGAGATATCGACATGAGGTATTCAAATAATTGTTCGTGGAATGGGCATAATGAAATTAGCTAGAGTACACTCAATATTTCATATTTCAATCTAATGTGACTATTTCTGTTTGGATATTGGTCTTACCTCAGATTCGTCATCTTCATAGGACATTTGTTGTAGTACATGGAGCTTCATCAGAGTGAATACAAATGTGTAAAATAAAACAAACGAAGGGAAGACGGAATAGGAAAGAACATGGACTCGAAAAGGGGCCAAGAGACTCAATATATTAAAATCATATCATTTTCCAGTGTGGAACTTCGAAGTCAATAGGAAAAAGAATGATCTAGCAGTAGTCTAGGGAAATATTTACGGGTTATTTCTATATAAAAGGGGGAACGTATCTAGAGTCTTCCTGTTGCTAATTAAGAAACACTTCTCCACAGGTCATAAGTATTACGAACTCTTCAACCCCCATGATGTCAAGGTGAGCTATTCCTGCTTAAACAAAACTGCATCTAACATCGCACGCATCAACAGACGTAAAAATACACCCACAACATCTCAACCCCGACCCCAACCTGCAACTTTCGAAACTCCACCAAGTGCCCACTCGAAGATTCTTGTCTCTCAAGCGCCGCAGTATAGAGACCACCCTTACATCATCTGATAACATTACTAGGCACTATACGGGTATGACAGCTAATGACTTGAAGGGAAGATACTTCCAGCATATGCACTCGTTCAGATCCAAGGACAGAGAGAACTCTACTTCACTGTCTCATTTTCTCTGGAGACTCCGTGATCTTCAAAATGAAATACCCAGTATCAAGTGGACTATTGTCGATAGAGCGCCGTCATAATAACCCGGCGCGCCCAACTGTCAGCTTTGCCTCCGTGAAAAACTGCATATCCTCCAACAACCTGCAATATCTATCAACAAGAAATACGATTTATCGTATTGCCGTCGCCAGAGGTATGCCCTTCTGGCAAATTTCAGGTCTCTGACTGCCGACAACCCGGATATACCACCTTAGCATCAGCTACTGCCCTGCACTGCCTGCATCATGGTTACCGCTATGTATATGTGCACGCGCACACTGGCATGAATGGGTATATGCATGCAAATATACATATGTACATATGAATGAATACGCATGTGTGTGTATGTGTGTATGTGAGTGCATGTGTGCATATGGGTGTACGTGCGTGCGTGTTCGTCTAAGCGGGTGTGTGTTTGTGTATGTTTGTGTGTGTGCAGACGTTCGTGCACGCCCATTTATATATGAGCGCGTCTACACACCTACATATAGAACTATATACTTGCACATGCTACCCCGTCCTGCTTCACCCCAACAGCCTGACCGATTTCCAAATCACCACGTGGTCTGTTTCTTGTCCTCCACCTGGTCAAATCCTTGTTCGCCATGCGTTTTTTTCCAACTAACTGCTACCCATATACCAACATGAAAGCACGACACCGCGTGACCTTCCTCGACCAATCACAGCCCACCTTACGGTAATAACAATCAACTTCTGTCATTCAAATTTAAAATGGCGGACGACTAGCATTACGCTTGAAACTCAAGAGTACCAACAAATTTGAATGAAACTGTTTTCATCCATCCATGTATATCTATCTATCTATCTATCTATCTATCTATCTATCTATCTATCTATCTATCTATCTATCTATCTAT
>NC_068985.1:52851179-52854859 GCF_001194135.2 Octopus bimaculoides | reverse complement strand
ATATATATATATATATATATACACACACACATATATAGTTTCTGTTTTACTCCACTTTGAAGAGAGATTATAGGCCACCGGCCATTAAGGTCTGAAGGGACGTTGTAAAGCTAAGCGCTTTATGGATGTGAAATTCAGTAACCCCATAGACCCACTATATCTATCTTGATCATCTGATATATATATATATATTCATCTAACTTGTGCACTGAGGCAGCACAAGCTAGGTATCGTTGCTTTAGTCAATATGTGGCCCTAATCTCTAACATTGTTAAGCCGATAAATATATTTTCTAAATCAAAACAATGTTATCGATGATATACCAATGAGACTTGACAAAGTTTGTATGTAGCCTGAAATGATGGAACACTTCAGTGACTTTCTTGTTAATACAATGCAGTAGTAGTAATGATAGAGATTGAACTTATTAGTTTAGACATCAACACTCTCTTTACTACATTCCCTTAGCTAGCTTCCCAAGACAAAGAGATGTGTGTGTACTTAAACATACACTCCTACATTAGTATACAAATGTGCTCATTTGTATACACTTACATGCGTTATTCTGTTTATACGCTTGTTATCATACATATATAAATATACATTATCTACGTGTACGTACATAAATATATGCACGCTTGATTAACAAATACTGAATAACAGGAATATATGAATTGCAAGCTTTCACAAAGTTAATGACCTAATCTTCCTATCGGATAAATTAATGAGTCGTATAGTATTTAGTATGAAATATTTAATGATGAACTGTGATTACATCACAGTCGGATTAACGACAACATTGAAATATTAGCAATGTTTAACTTCTATGTCACCATTAGCGAGATACAACAGACTTAATGTAGATATTCTGGCGTCAAAGTATACATTAAATTTCCTCTCTTTTGATTATGCTGTAATTTTCATTTTACATCAACACGATCTCGAAACATTGGCATAGCATGAGGTTAATATTCAGCGCAAGAAAAAAATCAAAACAAAAACAAAAAGTAAAAAAAAGTAAAGAAAAAATCTACGACATATTTATTTTGATTGTCATTTCCTCAGATCCTTTATGTTTTGCTATGTTAGTCTATGGTTTTACTCCATTTCATAGACCTAGTAGTACATCTAGAAATTCTAAGGTCATTTTGAAAACTATTTCAGGAGGATCACACACACACACACACACACACACACACACACACAGAGGAAATATTTCATCGCCACAATGGTGACGATAAAATGTTTTCATTGTGCTATTATATTGCGCCTGGCTGTTTATATTAATTTTTTCTATACACATTTGCATTTTGCTGAACCAACCATAGATTAATTTATATTAATAGATCAAACTTACAGAGTACAAACAACAGAAAAATTAAAGAGGAAGAGGTAAGATGTTATAAGCCCAACGCCTGTTTCTGGGGGCTCAGAGATCCATTATAATGTTGGTAGATGTAGTTCACCAAAGCATGCAACCAGTAATGGAAGCAAATAAACATTGGATAAATCGAGACTCCTTTTTTCAAACTTCTCTGCGTCATGATCTGAAATGTAAGATTTTTTTCAACCCTGATGACGGAGGGTCGATGTATCCAATGTTTATTTGCTTCCATTACTGGCTGCTTATATTGGTGAACTACATCTATATTATGTTGGACGTTTCGAGCCCCCGCCCCAGAACAGCAGTTGGACTTATAACACTTTACTCCCCACCTCCTTCAATTTTCTATCGTGAGTTTGATCGATTAATATATTTATACTTAAATATTCATCGTTTTTAAATTCTTCAATCTTTACCTTTTTCTGTTTGTTCACATACAAACACGCACACACACAAACACACACACACACATACACAAACGTACGCATGCACACACAAGCACACATACACACACACATATGTATGTATATTTTTTATATCAAACCGAACTGTTATATTTAATTTGTTTATCCGTATGATTACCTCTATACATATATGTATGTATGTATGTATGTATGTATGTATGTATGTATGTATGTATGTATGCATATATGCATGTATGTACGTACGTATGTATGTCATTATTCAGTTTTATTTCAAGATTTCTCGCCAATAGAGGAAGAACTGGTTTCTAACCTAGATCCAAGACTCCTTCATTGGAATTTCAACATCATCCACAGGCTATTTTTATTTGTATGTATGCATATGTGCAAATTTGTGTTTTGTTTTCTGTATGTCTTCTCATGCATATACTTGAATATCTAGACATGCTCACATATACTTAAATTATAAACTTTTGGAAAGTTTTACAGATTTTTACAGTCCCTGTGATGGATTGGATCTATAGTCTTCGAATCAGATTTCTCCTTTCTGGTTTTAAGAAGCCTAATTTCTCAAGATTTGTATTTAGGCAGTGTGTTACATATTCCAGTGTCCCAAAAAATACAGGTATAAACCTAAACTTGTAATCTGGATAGAGTAACTGCAGATTTCTCACTAGTTCAGCGTAGGTATTCTCTTTTTGACTGAACTTCAACTTTATGTTAACATCCGCAGAGCAGCTGATTTCCACAACTGTACACAGTTTCTCTTCTCTATCCCAAATCATTATATCAGGTCTGTTGTGTTTACATTTTATTGAAGTTTGCACTTGGATATTCCACCAGTACTCCTTTGCATTATGAGTAGCGATATCTTTCACCCTACTGTGGGTTCTTATTTCTTTGTTTTCAGGGTTATCCTTTCGACGGATATCGTTATACGATGTCCTAGCTACTACATCATGTCTTATCGACACAATGCCGTAATGACATTTTTGGACAACTGTTTTTGACGTTGGTGATATCTTCGGTGTTAGCTCCACAAAGTATGCATCATTTGTTATATTTTACTACTCTACCTGCATCTCCGTCCCTTTTGTGCATCAGGTATTTGGTTGTATTTTCTTGTTGCTGGATTGCCAACGATACCCTTCAATGTTGGAGGTAGTTTTATGTATGTATGTATGTATGTATGCATGTATGTATGTATGTATGTATGTATGTACGCATGAATTATGTACGTATCTATGAATGTATGTATGCAAGTACGCATGTATGTATATGTGTGTGTATATGTGTGTATAAATATATATGTGTGTGTATATGTGTGTATATATATATATATATATGTATGTGTGTGTGTGTGTGTGTGTGTGTGTGTGTGTGTGTGTTTGTGTACTGGAGTCTGAAACCTTCATATAACGGGTTATTTTGGAAGTATATTTTTGCAAATATGGGTAATACTAAGAAATGTCGCATATATACAATAATTAACATTTTAACTGTTATCAAATTCCATGGTCTTTATACAACATAAGCTAAAACCTAATTTTCAAAAGAAAATAAGAATTACCTGAAATTATAATCAAATGAAACTAATTTCTCATTTGTATAACTCCTCCCACAACTGCTCTGTCATTTATTCCATCTTATCCTCAACTTCTATCTCATCAGTCTATGATTCTTTCACTCATACAGTGTACATAGCGTTCTTTTATACATTGTCTGCAACCAAGGCCACCATGTGCGCTGATCGTACACAACTTATGTTAACTCTATCTCTATTTTACTCTCTTTTGCTCTTTGTATTAGATATACACACACATACATACACACACGCATATATATATATATATATATATATATATATATATATA
>NC_068985.1:52849208-52850022 GCF_001194135.2 Octopus bimaculoides | reverse complement strand
GTTCCCTATTTTCTTCTTAATCCTTTCAATGGTGTTCCATGATTTGCTCCTATAGAGTGGGCAGATCCCATTCCTATCGTTACGTTTGATTGTTTCAAATTTCTTCATAGCTCCTTTGTATACTCTGAGCCTTTCTTTATGGCTGTAACCTGAGAACTGCATGCGGTGAACGAAATGTTGTATATGTCTCTTAAATTCTGTAGGGTTGCACATGCAGGACACATTTCGCATTACTCTGACGAGGTCTGCCGTCAATATATTGAATTTGGCATTGTCCGCAATAGCCGAGTTCCGGTGGATCAGGTATAGGTTTTGTATAGTGTGAATGGAGGATTCTGGTTTTATTATTCTCATTTTCTAACCAGAGTTCAGTATCTAATACGGGTAATCTATGGTTAGGATATTTGGTAGGGTAGTCTATCGTAACTTTAATACTCTGGTGGATGGAGTTAGCTATTTGCTGGATGTTCTCCATATTATTAATTTCTATTTCTATTTCTATTTCAAGAGTACTCTCTTGTGGGGGTGTCTTTACCACTAAGTTGATATCATCGACATATCGAGAGTACACATTCACGAGTATGGAGTTCTGTGTCAGGCGTTCCTTAAGCCTTCTGTCCCACCATACCATGAAGAGATTGGCTACATCGCCGGCGATACTGACACCGATGGCTGCCCCCTCGTCCTGGGCGTATAATTTGTTGTTAAACTTAAATGTGTGGCCTTTTAGGGTAACCTTTATACTAGCTCCTAGTGCATGTGCGATCATTTTCTTTACCTGATGAATATTAGTGGGGGTTCGTATGGCTCTGGT
>NC_068985.1:52843991-52845890 GCF_001194135.2 Octopus bimaculoides | reverse complement strand
GTGGTGTGGTGGTGTGGTGTAGTGGTGTGGTGTAGTGGTTTGTGGTGGTCTTAGGGTGCGGGAGAGGCGAGAATGGGATCTAAAGGATGGGGTGGGGTGGGACGGGATCTATAGGAATGGTGAGGTTGAAATATGTAGGGATGGGTAACGAGGGAGGGGATAATGATGAAGGGAGAGGGTGGAAGGGAGAATGTGGGTAGGATTTAAGAGAGGAAGTAGGTGCCAGAGGAAGAGAGGAGAAGTGGGGGAAGGAAGTAGGTGTGAAAGGAAGAGAGGAGAGAATAGGAGGGTTAGATGAAGAGGGGAGGAGAATTGAGCTCATGTGGCGCAAAGGAGTAAAGTGAGAAGATTAATCCCTGCTCACGGCGAAGACTGGAGTCGGATGACCCCTGTGCAAGGACATACCACTGAGTTATTTTACAGATAATATAAGTGATATAAATATTTTTTCTGTAATAAATTATGCCCACGATTACATTCCATAGCTTTTGAGTCAAATGTCTTACAAATAAAATAAATGCTGTGTATAAAAATAGATTATACCTTTGGTTCTCTTCCACGATTAAATCATTATATGCGTGGACGAGAGAGCAATTGTTTTTACAGCTTACTTTCGTGTCAGAAAATATTTCATCATATGTATCGTAGCCGTGATGATGAATTTTGTCAGAACCCCACAGAGATGTGTCGAAAACTGTTCAAATTGATGAAGAATCAGCTATTCAGTATTCTTTACCGTTTATTCAAATATTTCTTCCGGCAGAGAAACACCTCTAAATCTACAACAAGGTGTTAAACGAGAATTTCAGAACCATAACCTCGCTAGTTTCTGATTAGGTATGCATGGGCTGATCTCTTCTTTCTCAATTTATAGAACTCAATAGATACCGGACAAATTTTGGAATATATTCATTCAACGTTTTACTTCATTTCAGCGTGTTAAAAATATTACGAAAGCTAACAGAATAAGAGTGTTTTGTTGATTTTGAAAACTCATCAAGTGTGTAAAGATTATAACCGATTGCAAATATCCATCAGGAATAAATCTATTATTTATGCGTGTGATAATTAACTTTAAGAGAATAACCAACGATAAAGCTTTACTAATAAGTTATGCAAATTGGAACACATTTAGAGAGCGAAACGTCGAGACATTCATTCTATCATTGAATCTGTACAAAATTACAGCAGCAGTCATCTGAAGTAATACAAATGACATATTCAAATGTAGTTATAGAAGAATGCTACACGCATCTCCTTATCTCCTCTTCCTTCCCCGTCTCTCTTTTTCTCTCTTTCTATAGATACATATACATACACATGCATACATACAGCCATACACACACACACACACACATATATATAAAGAGATTATATAATATACAAGGGAACATGAAATTATGTAACAAACAACCGTTTCTTATTTCTTTATTGCCCACGAGGGGCTAAACATAGAGGAGACAAACAAGGACAGACAAAGGGATTAAGTCGATTACATCGACCCAAGTGCAAATCTGGTACTTTATTTATCGACCCTGGAAGGATGTAAGGCAAAGTCACCCTCAGCGGAATTTGAACTCAGAACGTAACGGCAGGCGAAATATTGCTAAGCATTTCACCTGGCGTGCTAACGTTTCTGCCAGCTCGTCGCCCTTACAGCTGTTTCTGCTATATGTTGCAATAGCACTCGTAGTTGAGTACATTGCATCTGATTGCAGAAACAACCGTAAGGTATGAAGTTCATTGATAATTTTTTGTTCCATTGCAATTTATATAATCTTTTATTGCTCTTTGTACTTGACTAACGCTTTCTTTGAAGTATATGTATATTGAGTTCCAACACTAGGTTATTAGTATAGCTATGCGTAAATGATATATATATATATATATATATATATA
>NC_068985.1:52837518-52842518 GCF_001194135.2 Octopus bimaculoides | reverse complement strand
ATGTGTATCGCGTAGGATAGAGATGGGAGCGATGACCTCCCCTCACAAATACTAATCGCACACAGAATGCGTGTCGTTAGCCAGCTGGAGGTGTTGTCTTCCTGGAGCTATAAACATCTGTAGCACTGTCCAGTAAAGGATGCCACACTTAGTTGGCAAATATATGTTACGGTATGTATGTATATATATATATATAAAACAGAAACTCTGTGTGTGTGTGTATGTGTGTGCAAGTTCGGAAGTTTATAACTCGAGTTCCACCTAACCGATTCGATTGAAATTTCAAATATGCATTAGGTATGTTCCGAGGCATGTTTTACTCATAACAACTGCTTCAATCGATGTTCGGTTTTCGCAAAAACTTGATCGATAATTATCGATTTTTTCAAAAAGTCTTCCGATTTCAACCAAACTGGGTACACGTTCGCAGTTTGACCCAAAGAGTTTCATGTTGTCGAGGTACTCAGCAGATGACAGGAAGACTGAATCTAAACTACAGAAGTACAATGAAGCTGCGTACCACTTAATTAATGTGTTTATTGGTCCAGCATTTGGTGTGACATCAGATTATTCAGATTTATTTATGCTAGGGATCCGCTATAGCAGCTTTTTCTTTACTCATACGCATATCGCCTGCTCACGCACAAAATGACGGACACGACTTTGTTATGCATACCATTTCTTATTCTCATACTTTGTTAGTACCTACCTGCAACTTCACTTTGTATTTGTGACCTTCCCATTGCCACTCTGCTATTGTAAACTTGCTATTATGACCTTATACTGTTTGCTTGAAAACTCCTCACACTCGTACATAAACCCACTTCCTGCTGACGTGGTCTTACAATCGGTCGTGTCCTCTTGCGGGTCTCTTAGCTGGATTGAAACAGCCATCAAACCATCATCTGCAGCCATAGACGCCCTGCTCTATTTTGCACTCAACGTAAGTTGCAATTCCCCCAACCCCGGAAACCCTTCATTTTTACAGTTTGCCGCCCCTCATTTGTTGTCCGACACCCGACACCCCTTTACTTCTGCCGTTTCTAACCGTGACTTTTTACCCCTCACGTCGAGACCTAAATTTAACCCATCCCGTCCGACTTTCACACAATAGCCTACGTCGATTTTCCGCACTGACGCACGCTCTGAAATCGTGCTTCAAATCGCTATCAGATGCCCACCAAAAGCCAGACACCCCCAATTACTTCCACGCATTGTCTGTCTCCTACCACAACCCCATCAAGGGAACCACCTGTTCTTCTACATCAGCTCAAAGCAACTCTTCTCCATATTGTTTGGATACTCGGTAAGTACTTGACCATTACTCGCAAAGCAGCAACTAGGTGCCATTCCTTACTAACACACCAACAGTTCTGCTTACCCCTTTCTGCTTTTATCCTCTTACGATGGAGTAGTGTTGCGTTACTGGTTTATTCTCGCGTTTTCGCGAGTGATGACTGCATCTTACGTAAAAACCCCTTTTGTTTTCACTAACACCAGTCACGATCCTGTTCCAACGTTTTCACTGCAACCTCTCCTCTCAAAGCTATCCCTTCTTCCTTTAATCCAGCTGCAGTTGGTAAGTCACAAAATTGTTATTACATCTACTGTCGCTCCTTGCCATTTCACCTCACGCTGTTGGAACACATTCATAAAGTACCACCTCTCATTGACAAAAATAGGTAGAGGGACATTCGACAAACGCCTCTACCTCGCGAATCGATAAGCAACGTTATCTCAGGTTTCACAGTACAGCTGCTAGATATTATCTGTTGACAATTCCATCGTTGATTATGCCAGCCACCCAGACATATCGCTTGGAAGTATGTCAAAGATTTGCTCATTTTGTTTTGCCAAAAAGTGGTCGGGGGAGCCCTCCGGTTTGTGCCGCTCTGGTGGAAAGGTCCAATTGCCTCCACTCGAGGACCCACCAGAGCCGCTGAAGCTTCTCTTCACAGGTTGATACGGTTTAATCAAAGCACTTTCTTAGTTACATCCGGAAGTACAATTGCGCCTTTCAGATGACATCTTTCGGAACAAATGTTGTGCGAGAAGGGTGATTCATGCCCACGTTTAAAGTTCAAGGCCAAGTATACCATAGAATCGGACCGCTTGAACCTGCCGCCAACCAAGACCCAAAATTTCTCTAACTTTACTTCGTTAGTAATCCCAACGAACAAGCAGCAATGCGGCACTTAATTTCACCTGGCACAGACCTCCACATCATCCGAAACCTGCAAGATATTCTTCACACGTTGAACATCTACGTTATAAGCTTCAAGTATGCATTTGAGGCAGCTCCTTCATCAAATTTCAATGTTGTCATAGATGCCTCAAAACGTCCGTCGGGCGAACACTCTACATTGTCCTTAAACATAGAGACAACCCGCTTCACCGTATATACGGGACGCACAGATCTTATGACTCCTTGCAATACCCACTGCTCTTTATAAGAGGAGGGGACGGCTTCCGGTTTGGAATTCATCAGCGCAAATCAGACAATTCGGATTGCGTAACCAACAAAACGGTTTCTTGCATGGATTTTTACTCTTATCATTTCATGGATCGTGACAACTCTTTCAACCATATACACTGCTCAAGTGAACGTTTTCATCAGTTGCCGTGGATGTGTGCGCCAAAATAGAGTCAGAGAGGCTCTGTTTTATCCGAACACACCAGCAGCAGTTGCGTTCGGACAGCTATATTCATCTGCGAGACGCTCTCATCAATGACGCAGCACCAGATAGCGTAGGCCAACTCTGCATTCTGCCATCCTCCTTCACTGGAAGTCCGCGGTATATGCATGAGAGAACGCAAGATACTATGACTTACGCCCGTCATTACACCAGGCCTGATTTGTTCATTACATTCACCTGCAATCCTTCATGGAGGGAGATCGAAACTGAATTCTTTCCAGGCCAGAATGTGAAAGACCGTCATGACCTCCTAACGCGAGTCTTACGGTTGAAGCTTATCAAACTAATAGAGCTTCTTAAGGGAGGGCAAATATTTGTGATATGTATACTGTTGAATGGCAAAGGAGTGGCCTACCACACGCTCACATTCTAATCTAGTTCTCCGTAAAAATACCTCCCAACGATATTGACAAATTTATCTCTGCCGAGATTTCAAACCCATCCACTGACAGACATCTCTGAAATATTCAAGGCGACCGTGATCCACGGGCCATGTGAGCAAGATTCAATTTAGGCTCCCCTTGCTTGAGCAGCAATATCTGCTGCAAGAAGTTTACAAAAAAATTTCTGTAGGAAACACAAATTGGTGTTGATGGATATCCTCTGTACAGACGGCGCCAACCTGCAGACGGTGGCTTTACCATGAAAATTGGACAACATGCGGTTGACAACAGATGGGTTGTACCGTATTCACCGCTTCTTTTGAAGACTTTCGGCGCCCACATGGAGTTTTGCCATTCCGTCAAGTCCATCAAGTATATCTGCAAATATGTCAGCGGCTCAGACGCCGCTACGTTCGGTCTACAGCTGGAAAACTGCCATGACGAGGCCTTACAATACCAAGTTGACCGTTATATTAGCAGCAACGAGGCCTTCGTATTTTTGGCTTTCCAATACACGAAAACACCCACCCATCGGGCAACTCGCAGTTCGCCTGGAGAACGGTTAAAGGGTGTACTTTACCGATGCGACGGCTGCCAGAACGGTTGAAGAGCCTTGACAAACTACTCTCACTGCATTCTCCGCTCTGTGCCGGAACGACCCATATGCAAAACTCTGTGTTATTCTCATACTACACATGGACTAAGCGACAATGGGTGCGTAGAAAGTCAGGCCAGTCAGTTGACCATGACAGTCAACATGAGGGCTTGATTGCTCGGCGACCAAATGTCGGCTAACGTCGCAAGTGACATTCTGAAACTTGGCGACGGTTAAGTGCCACTTGACGCTGATGGGGAACTGGACGTCCACCCGTTCGCAACTCCCATTTCATCTTTGGCCGAACTCACCGATAAAGTGTTTTCCCATTTAAAAGATAATTATCTCAATCATGAATGGCTGTCTGAATGAGCAGTGCTGGCTCCGAAAAACGTGACCGTTACAAAACTCAATGATTCAACTGTTGCAGTCATTTCCCGGTGCTCCTTTAGCATACAAATCTGTAGATACGATGGTAGATGCGAATGAATCAGTGAATTTCCAAACGGAGTTCCTCAACTTTTTAGACCCTCCGGGCTTACTGCCACATCTGCTCCACCTTAAAGTTGGAACTCTGGGTATGTTTCTGCGCAATTCGGAGCCCCCCAGACTGTGCGACGGAACACGTCTGGTTGTAAAAAAAATTGATGAAGCATGTTGTCAAGGCAACCATCCTATCCAGATGCGGACACGATGAGGATGTACTCATTCCCAGGATTCCCCTTTCTCCCTCGGGAGCAGACATACCTTTCGCCTTCAGAAGACTTCAATTCCTGCTCCGGCCCAGCTTTGCCATGTCTGTCAACAAGTCCCAGGGCCAGACTCTTTCTGTGGCCGCATATATATGACGAATTTCCACACAATTTCCGTCTATCAAATTCACTCATAAATCATTGTAGTAGCAGACACTTGCTGAAGGTGTCATCCTCTGGGAATGAACTGACTGCAAAATGATCATCTTAACTACACAGTCATACTTGCTCCTATAATCAAACACAAACGCATACACACAGAAGCACACGGGTATTCTCAAAATTCTTATTCTTCACACTTTATCTCGCTTACGTTCCTTCTTTGCTTTCTAAATCAATTTTTCTTAATTTTTTATCGACTCTCCCTTCCCCAACTTTCTGCCTTCGCATTATCTCCTCAGGATTCTTTACATACATTATCATACTGACATGATACATTTTCCAGACGCTCTCTCTGTTTATTTCTCGGTCTCTCTCCTCTGTCACCCACTCTCTCACCAACTCTCTCACCAACTCTCTCTCTCTCTCTCTCCCTCCCTCTCTCTCCCTCTCTCTCTCTCTCTCTCTCTCTCTC
>NC_068985.1:52834847-52837494 GCF_001194135.2 Octopus bimaculoides | reverse complement strand
TATATATATATATATATATATATATATATATCTAGTTGTCTCCCTCTCTATCTCTCTCTCTCTCTCTCTCACACTCTCTCTATCTATCTATCTATCTATCTATCTATCTATTTGTAAATTTCTCTTTCCGTTCTTACTCTTAATTTTCTCTATTCCTCTTCCTCCTCTCAATTTTTACTTCCCTCTTCAATATTAATATATCTTTCCTTTTGCATCCCTACTCTCCTAATGCTTATTCTCTTTTCCAACTCGTTTACCACGCCTACTTATTTCTCCTTTAATCACCATTGTTCTCCCCAATTCTTTCTATTTTCTACACCTGAAATTCCTACCTTGGAATATTTCTCAATAACAGTGGCGTCAGTGAGATTATCACCTCTCGCCCACCGAAACCGTATGTTTAATTGACTATACAATAGACAGCAATCTCTTCTACGTGACCATCCATACGCCCTTCTGATTAGTACCTCATGACGAAAGTACATATCTAATATGTAAAACAAAAATAAAATAATATAAAATTCTATTTATGATATGAGCTGTCGAGGGTCAGATAGGGAGAGTGTTCGACAAAATACCACTGGCAGAATACTGTGCGCGCCGGACAAAATGCATTGCAGCATTTATTCCGGCACTTTACTGACCGACTTCAAATTCCACCGAGGTCCACTTGGTTTTCTATGTCTTTCAGAGGTGCTAGAATACAGTACCACTCATGTACAGAGGTAGATAAAATCGACAATTCCTTTTACCATTAAAATGGCTGACCTTTGCCAAAGTCTGACAAAAAAGCAAAATAAAAGAAATGTATTACATATCGTAAAGTCTAATTCCAAATACCGCCGGCGTCAACTTTGCCTTTCAATCTAATGGCAGTCGATAAAATAAAATATCAGTCAAGTACTGGTTTCGATAAAATCTGCTATTCACCCACAAAATTACTGCCCTTGTGCCAAAATTTGAAAAAAAAAAAAAAGGAAAAAAACGCTTTACGTCTCATTACGTAATGCTTTTTGGGTTCAAATCACGCACAGATAAACTATGTCGTGATCCTAAAGCAATTAATAAAATAGGTGTTAAATGGTCAAACAAGAAGTGGGTCTCTGTAATTGATCGTACGGAGTTGCATCAGCAAAAATTAAACGAGAAAAATAACGAAAATAATATAATTTCACCATTTCACGTCTTATAGGCGTAGTCATGTCTCTGTAGTTAAGAAGCCCGCTTTGCAACCATGTAGTTCAGTTTCTCTGCGCGCAGCAATTTGACCAATGCCTTGTGGGTAAATTAGCAGAACAGAAACTGCGTAGAAGCACACTATATACCTTTTACTCGTTTCAGTCATTAGACTGCGACCATGCTGGGACACCGGCTTGAAGAATTAACAGTCGAATTTATCAACCCAAGTACGTTTTTTAAAGCCTGATACTTATTCTATCGATCTCTTTTTTGACCTGCTAGGTGACGGGGACGTAAACACACCAATACCGGTTATCAAGTGGTGGAGGGGAGGGACAAACATAGACACTCATACACAGATATATACATATTTACATACGATAGGCTTCTTTCAGTTTCCGTCTACTAAATCTACTCACAAGGCTTTCGTCGGTACGAGGTTATAGTAGAAGACACGTGCCCAAGGTGCCACGCAGTGGGACTGAACCCAGAATCATATGATTGGGAATCAAGCTTCTTACCGCACAGCCACGCCTACGCCTGTATATATCTGTGTATGAGAGTGTGCGTGTGTGTGTTTATGGTGGGTCTTGGTGTCTGTCTTTGTCACCCCATGCTGCTTGACAACCGATGTTGGTTTGTTTACATCCCCTTCAATTAGCGGCTCAGTAAAAGAGGACGATAGAACAACTACCAGTCTGTAAAATAAAACCCAAAAGGGAAACAAAACATAAGAGCTGGTGTTAATTTGCTCAACTAAAACACTTCCATACGGTGTATGACTGCAATCCAATGATTGAAACAAGTAAAATATATCACTGACAAATTTTCACAGAAATGTTGTATTTATACTTTGCACAGATTCGTCTACATCCTTTATCCATTCCATTCAAGCTATGAGTGTTGAGACGTGTGACTCATTCTTTGAGTGCAAAGAATTTCTTTATTTCCTTAATATTCAAACAAGGTATAGCAACAGATTTATTTTACTCTTTTTTAGACTGTAAATATCACAGAAGACGAAGAGAAAAGACAAAGCTAGACAAAAAAAAAAAACAGAAATAACAGACTTTATATCACTTTATGAATGTTTGCACAAACGCAATGAAGTTGTTGATTGGACGTTTGATCAAGTGGAATATTCATATATCCGGCTATTAGTTTGCAGTTAGATGGATTCCCTTTCAATTTAAGTAAATAACTATTGACAGATTTAACAATATTTGGCTCCATCCGTTCGGTAATCGATCAAATCAACACAAATAGATGAGGAAGAAGGAAGAGAAAAAACTATTTTATCACCAATCCTTCTGTATTTCTCATTCTCTTCTTTCACCTGGTTACACACACATATACACATGCACATACACACGTATAGATAGATACATACATACATGCATCTATCTATCTATCTATCTATCTATCTATCTATCTATCTATCTATCTATCTATCTATCTATCTATCTAT
>NC_068985.1:52826754-52834551 GCF_001194135.2 Octopus bimaculoides | reverse complement strand
GTATGGAAAACAATTAAATTTTGGCAAAAAAAAAGAAAAGTACTTTAAAAGAATATTTGCATATTATTCAAATACATGGGGCATTTTCCTTGTTTCTGCCTGTCTCTGTCTCTCTTGTTTACTCTTGTGGGTTCGAGGTGGTTGTGATTTCTTGTCAGAGAAGAAAAAGAAAAAGAAGAAGAAGAAGAAGAAGATAATGCGGGAGTGCCCTGACAATAGTAGGATGTTAAATGGTCAAGTGCCCTGAAAGTGATTTGTTGTGGATGGTAGCAGTGATTGAATTCTTGAGACATCTCTTTTGAATGTATTGTTTATAATATTTGCGTAGGTGTTATTCTAAACAGCAGTAGTGGAAAAGTAAGGAAGGAGGTGGTGGAGAGAAAGAAGACGAAGAAGAAGGAGACAGAATAATAAGAGAATGCAGTATGGTAGGATAGTAGTAGGATGTTAAATGGTCAAGTGACCTAAAATTGGCTCGTTGTGGATTATAGCAGTGATTGGGAATGCTTTTAATGAATTCTTAGGGATCTCTTTTGAACGTATCATTTTTAATACTTGTGTGTGTGTGTTTATTTTAATGTCATGGTGGATATGACATTTGTTGGTGATGCGTTCAAAAGGGGTCTGTATTTTGTAATAAAGAGGGACTCTTTACTAATTCGTTGGCTACTGGTTTTATCGTTCCTGAATTGATAGAAGGGAAAAATTCTGAAGCTTGGATTTTTGTTATTGGCGCAAATGTCGATGTGTTGGCTGAATGCTATTTTTCTGTTTTCTTTTTAATCTTGATCTGGGATCTGTGCCGAGCTATCCTTTGACGTAGACTGCTTTTTGTTTGGCCTATGTAATGGTCTTGACACCCAGAGCAGGTTAGTGCGTATATTAGGTTCTCCGAAGCACATGTGAAGCTGCTTTTCACTGTGAAACGTTGTACTTGTTTGACGGAGAACACTGATCCCGCAGTTAAATTGATGCATATCCCACAGTTGGGTCTTCTGCATTTTTTTTACTGACGGCTTCAGTGTTGTTGAGCGTATTCGGGCTTGTGTTAGGAGACTTTTCATAGATTTGGGCTGTCTCTTGCTTTTTATGATGGTGTGTGTTTGGGGGATTAGGTTCATTCTGTAACTCTTTTTTTAGCAGGGGAATGTTTTGAAGGATGATTTCGAAGGCTTCATTGTTAAGAGAGTTGTGTGTGGAGATGTATGGTAGGGCTTTTGGTTGTAAATCCTTCTTTAATTTGGGATGTCTGAGTTCGTGGTTGCTGAGTTGTAGGCACGTTGAAAGCATATGTCAATTAGTGAAGGTGGATAGTTCCTGGTGATGAGTGTATCCTTTAGTTCATGTAGTCGTGTGTCTCCGCTGCAGATGCTGCTACTGCTGCTGTTGGTACAACTGCTGCTGACACCATAACTACTGCTGATATGCAAAATAACCATAAGGTTCCACTTCAGAAATACGCAGATAAACAAATGAAGTGTATTTATCCTCAGAATCAACATCAATGGAAGGTTTTTGAGTGCTGTGGACACGTGTTTCTGCTTCAACAGGCATGATTAGAAGAGCATTTGTCCTACGTCAAAGTTGCAAAGATCAAACAAAGACAGTACATTTAACATCATCACTACAACCTTCACCAGTAACACGAAAACCAATAACATCGGTTTCAAACTTGAGACACTGACAGCAGGTTGGGGTTGGGGCTGGGGTAAGACGATTACATTGACCCCATTGCTCGACTGCTACTTACTTATTTTATCGAACCCAAGACGATGAATGGCGAAGTCAACATCGGTGGAATTTGAACCCAGAACGTTAAGACGGACGAAATACCAGTAAGTATTTTGCCAGGCATGCTAACGATTCTACCATTTGGCTGCTTTACTAGGACCAGTTAAATCGGTAGAGACAACATTGACGAGAGTGACCTCGGGACTAAGCAGATTTTAGATCAAAGACCATCCAGTCGTGACCTTCCTTCTCCTAACCTCGAGTATTAACTATCTTGAATTACAATGTACAAGTATCAATCTCTTACCAAGAACACAGTGTATGCTTTAAAAGTGATCTGTTTGGTTTCCTAGTATACGAAGTGATTACACCGACGCCACCTTGGTTGACCCGAAACTATATAAACTTGAAGTTTCATTATCTTACTGGGCTGAGTTCAAATTCTACGTTCGGTATTGCTTATTGAGTGAAGCTAACCTGGGCTCAGCAAGAAGTTAACCCACAAACTTTTTTTTTTTAATGTATACAGGGTAAAGAAGGGTAAAATACTCTGTGGTAGTCAGAATGGTTAAAATGCTCGTCAGAAAACCAGACCATTATGTATGAAGCTCATTATTATGAAGCTAATATTGTATCGTAATGGAATCTGGAGAAAGTCTCTTTTTTCGTTCTAGGAACATGAAATATTTTTGATACATTTCCATTCAGGAGATTGATATAAAAGATCTCTCCAAACCATTACATATACATAGTAAAAGTAACGCGGAGTCTATTTGACATTATTGTCTTCAAGGTAACACAGCCTGTTAATTAGTTTCGGTGGCAAATAAGGAACAGTGACCGTTGCAGGATTAATCATTTACAGCTGAATAAATTGGAGCAATGCGAAATGAAGTACTTTGTTCAAGAACACAACGCTCAGTCCGGGAATCGAAACCGAGTTTGGGATTGTAAGTGCAACACGCTAACGACTAGGCGATGCATCTTCCCTCTTATATCTGTATATACTACTACAACTCTGTGATGGCTTGCGTGCATGCTTGTCTGTAATTTGATGCAGCCAAGCTGACGCATAATGGGAAAATACTCTAAAGGTAGGGTTCCTCTCAAATGGGAATACAAACAGAATAAGACAAATTTCGCGTAAATCGGACCACGGGTTCCCGAGATGCGCGATTTTTGCAGGCACTTTTATAAATAGCCAGCCTGGTGCATTATGGGAAAATTGCTTTGAAAGTAAGATACGACTGAAATATGAATACAAACGGAATAAGACAAGTTTCGCGTAAATCGGACCACAGGTACCTGAGATACGTGGTTTTTCGGGTACCTTGAACTATTGGTGACCCAATGGGTCACGGGTAGTCTAGTACTTAATAACAGTCGAATTTCGAAGATATACTTGTCTGTCAAGTGGTTTGATCTGAAATTGTGTCCTGAAAGTAAAAACAGTTTGAAAGGGAATCATCCAAAAACACATAAAGACTGTTAACTTCACTTAAACATTTATTATTTGGTGTCAAAAGGTTCGTGGAACTCTATCAGTAACCAGGTTGCAGTTGGTGCGGCAAATAGTTTAATATCAAATAATAAATGTCTAAGTGAAATTAACAGTTTTTGAGTATTTTTGAATAACTCATATGATCGTTTAATTTTATAATGCAAAGTCGATAAGATACACATCATTATTCTCTTTGAGATCACTTTAGCGTGGTTCTGATTATAATCAGTTTAAAAAAAGATGTTGCTGTTATAACTGATGCTGAAACTTTAGTTTTCGTCGTTATGAATTTTATTGTTTATTCCTCAGGTCAACCTGATCGAGCAGAACAATGTTTAAAAAGCGTCTGCCAGACTACATTATCCAATGTACTCTGCTTTTAAGAAATACTGTTTCAGAATGATTTCGCTGCTGATTGTTGCAGGTCAAGCGACCTCATAAATGCTCATTCATACCACTGTAGTTCTTTCTCTTGGCATAATCAGGCTGGATGGACTCTCACTAGCTAACGTACGAGTCATAAGCAGATCCAAGTAAATGGATACTTAAGTAGATAATAGAAGTAAATCCAACTATATTGACTTCAGTTAATATAAGATGCAGCTAAATAAAATCTAAGATATCATAATTGTAATTGTTTGAATATATGATTAATGTGTCATTTGTTTGTATCCTGAGCAAAATTGGAAACTTCTTAAATGTGTGGTGTATATCAATAGGGAACAGAATCTTTGCTGAGAGAATGCGAACCACTAATTCTTTTCTGAATTGTGCAATATTCCATCGATGTAACTGTTCTAGGAGCATTCGCCGTAAACATTTTTGCCGCAGGAAAACTCGCCGTAGGGAACTTTGCTGTATAAGAAATTTTGTCGTAATTTCGCTGCATAGATAATTTCGAAGATATGGCAGGCAACCTGATTTAGAGAAATTGCAGCTCTGAAAAATTTGCTTTTTGTATATGTATATATATATATATATATACGTTTTTTATAATTCTGTTTTAGATTTAACTGATTTTTGTTTGTTTTTGTTCTTTGTAAATGTTATATTTACATTGTATTACTTTTTATTTAAGCAAAATTTTTGTGGTTTGAAATGCCTTATTTTGCCCCTCTCCCGTAGCTTTGCCATAATAATATAATAGATAGGCTGGTTGAAACGATTATATACCAAGAAAGCAATTCATCTCTTTTTCGGTGAAATAGTCTTGCTGCGAAATTTCCTATGCGGCGAACTTATCTACGGCCAAAAACCCTGAGACGAATTTTCCTGCAGCAAAAATGCTTGCGGCAAAATTTCCGTATTTACTTTCATGTATAGTACCGAGTTGCATGATGTTTTGAGCGAATATTATTTTTTTATAGCCTCGATGTAAACCCAAATTTTATAAAAGAAATTGAGTTGATGGACAGGTTGGCGGGCAATTCAAATGGTATACCTTTATCACACACTGTCTCACTGATTCTGCTTAAGTATTACGTTAATGTTACACATATCTGTGGAATACTCAGCCGCTTACATATTTCAGGTGATCGAATGACGGAGATCAACAAGTACTGATTGTGTGGTTAAGAAGTACGCTCTGCAACTATGCAGTTTCATGTTCAATCTCAGTTGCACAACATTATGGACACCATAGCCTCGGGTCAACTAAAGTCTTGAGAGTGAAATGTAGAAGACAGATACTGTATGGAAGTCCATTATTGACAGTTTAGAGATACATCCAGTTTAGAGATAACTTCTTTTATACTACCACCTTCTGTAGACCACAAAAATGTCATATCTGCGGCTCATCTTCCTCGAGTCAAGCCATTGATAATCTGACAAGAAGGATCTCATGATACCAATAGAGTCTATAAAAGGAAGTACCTGTAATATACTGGCAGGAAACATTTACCTCGTCTGTCACATTTACCTCGTCTGTCACATTTCCCTTTACAACGTCAGTATTGCGTCTGCGCTGAAAAGAAAATCAATGCTTATCTATTTAAATATCTGTATTTAAGATAAAAATCTTCTAAATTTGATTCGGCGAATATGAAAATTAAACTTTCAAACAGTTTTTTTTTTCAAAGTTCAGATAAAAATCTATTTTGTTAGCTTTTTAGATTACTCTTGGGAAATGAAATATTAATTTATATATATTGAGTTTAAGATAAATTTATATATAAATAAATGAAGCATTCTAGAAGAGTTTATCATTTAAAAGTTTCTGAATTAAGCTTATTTCTTTATTTATATATTTTACAACATAATAAAAATTAGAGAAGTGAAATAAAAGGACGAAATACTAAACTTGAAATTACTAAATTGGATGCATTACACTATTTAATCTCATCTCAATATGTTTTAATATTAGAGGATATTGAGTAATCTTTCATAACAGCAGCATTGATTAACAGTAGCTGATGTAATAGTAGCAAAACTATATACTGGACTAACGTATTGATTATATCAACGAGAAGAAAGAAATAGAAAGGCTTGTATTTAATTCAAAATAACTATAATAAAGTTAAGCATGTTGACAGTAAAATAGCACACACCATACTTTACAATTTTTTGGAAGATGTGAAGATATCAATGTGTGTGTGTGTGTGTGTGTGTGTGTG
Source organism: Octopus bimaculoides (assembly GCF_001194135.2). Classification (NCBI taxonomy): domain Eukaryota; kingdom Metazoa; phylum Mollusca; class Cephalopoda; order Octopoda; family Octopodidae; genus Octopus; species Octopus bimaculoides. Next base: position 52,828,707 of record NC_068985.1, on the reverse strand, counting down.
TGTGTGTGTGTGTGTGTGCATATTTATATACATACAGGCAAAGGAGTGGCTGTGTGGTAAGTAGCTTGCTTACTGCGCATGCGTCGGTCTATTCGCTGTGTTGATTTTTGACGAGTCGGACGAAAATTTTTGTGCTGCTTTTCACGGGGTTATACGGGTAGAGACAATGTATTCAGACCTTAGCAGGCCTGAGTTGTCTTCAGCAGAAGAGGAGCTTGTGAAGACGGTGGAAAAAAAATGGATAAATTATTGGAAAAAAACAAAGAATTTTGCTGAGGCTGCGGAGGTGAAGAGAAGGGAAGTGGACCTGGCTAGATTCAAGGAGTATGGCAAGATGACACAGAAGGTGAGCGGTGACGTGAAGTTGTCGCCCCATAAAAGAATCATGGATAACATAGAGGAAAAAACCATCACCTACAAGGTGCACACTTTGGAGAACAAGCAGGTTGAACAGGTGGAAGCGGCAAAAATAGAAAAGGCACTGAGGGAACAGTCGAGCCAAATTATGTATATAACAAGAAGATGCAAATACGGGTGGTTGTCCAGTTTAGGACAGTGGAAGAGGCGAGGAGGCTGGTGAGTGTAGCAGCGAGGACGGAGGAAGTGGTGCTTCTGCCCACGTATCTTGGAATAAAGACTTCCAAGATGAGGGTGGAAGGAATCCTATCTGATACAGAAGTGGCTTAGGTTACGGCAGCCGTCCTCGTTGGAAGTGAGGAGGAGGTGGCTGTCCTCCAAGCCACGGAGACGGAGGAAGGAGGATGGAGACGAAAAACACTGGACCTCATTATATAGGTAGAGGAGATGCAATTGGAGAGTTTGGCGGAGACAGTGACGTTGGGAGAGATTGTGTTGAGAGTGTGGGTGGAGGGAAGAGTCCCACGATGTTTTAAATGTGGCCAAAAGGGCCACATTAGAGCGCACTGCCCTCTGCAGAAGAAAATAACAGAAGAAGCGGTTGTGGAGACGGAGGAGAAAAGGGAATAACAGACACACGGAAGAAACAAGGAGGAAGAGTGGAAAGTGACAGAGATTAAAAAGATGAAGAGGAAGAAAAGGAAGAACAGTGAGTATGATGTGGCACCCCAGACCAACTCCATCCCACCCAAGACCACTCAGACCCACTCTCCCCATACAGACATCAAACCCACCCACCCCCTTTCCCAACAGGAAAAAAGAAGAAAGAAAAGACTCCACAAAATTTACAAGTCCACTCCCCCGGTGAAAAATGTTACGTCTACATGCAGGAGAGAGTGTTGTCACTCAGTAATGGGAAAAGCGGAAAAAGCCGGATTGGACTAGAGACTAAAGAGGACTTAGGACTCAGAGGTGGCGACTGGTGTTACTCAGTTTGGGGCGAGTAACACAATTTTCATATTCTCATTTTCAAGATATCATTCATATTATCATAACTTTAATATTTTGATTTTAATATTTTGATTTTATTTTTTCATGTTCATTTTCCTGTGTCATTCATAGTATCATTTTATTTTATATGTCCCCACATGTTTTATAGTTTCCCCTCTATGTTATGCTTTATGGCAAAAGTAGCTTGCATACCAACCATATGGTTCCGAATTTAGTCCTACTGCGTGGCACCTCGAGAAAGTGTCTTCTATTATAGCTCCGGGCCGACAAAAACCTTGTGAGTAGATTTGGTAGATGAAAACTGAAAGAAGCTCGGGGACGTAAGCACATCAGAATCGGTTGTCAAGCGATTTGGGGGGACAAGCACACACACACGATTTGCCCCCCCCCCAAATCGCTTGACAACCGATTCTGATGTGTTTACGTCCTCGTAACCTGGTGGTTCGGCAAAACAAACCGATAGAATAAGTACTAGGCTTACAAAGAATAAATACTGGAATTGATTTGCTTGACTAAAGGCGTTGGTCCAGCATGGCCGCTGTCAAATGACGAAAACAGGTAAAAGAATAAAAGAATATACATACA
>NC_068985.1:52826450-52826744 GCF_001194135.2 Octopus bimaculoides | reverse complement strand
TGACAAGACTGGCCCTTTGAAATACAGGTACAACAGAAACAGGAAGAGTGAGGGAAAGTTGTGGTGGAAGAGTACAGCAGGGTTCGCCACCCCCCCTGCCGAAGCCTCGTGGAGCTTTAGGTGTTTTCGCTCAATAAACACTCACATCACTCGGTCTGGGAATCGAAACCACGATCCTATGACCGCGAGTCCCCTGCCCTAACAACAGGGCCATTGCGCCTCCACATATATGTATGTATGTTTGTATGTATGTATATATATATACATATATATATATATATATATATATATATA
>NC_068985.1:52822120-52825356 GCF_001194135.2 Octopus bimaculoides | reverse complement strand
CGTGCTCTCCTGTGCTGCAAAACAATTCAATTGTCTCAGATTTAGGCACAAGACCAGTGGTTTTGCGAGGGAATGAATATTAGTTGAATACATAAACCCCAGTATTTAACTGAACTTTGTTATATTAACCTTGAAAGGAACGAAGACAATGTTGACCTCGACAAGATTTGAACTCAGAGAGAAGCGGCTAAAAAGTAATAGCTCTTTATCGGGCCGCTACTTCTGATCTCTTTCTTCTGTCTAATTTCTGTCTTCTCTGGTTTAATATTCCTTTCAGTTTCTCGGATGTCATCAAATACTGAAGGCATTTTCTTATCATGTGACGTCCGTGCAGTGAACTAAGCTTGTTATCTCCTTATGCTCTTGAGAAGCTTACTGAGTTTTTGCTCATTTAAAGATCTCAATATTTGGCCATATTGACTAACACGCAGTAAAAATGTACATGTCGTTAAATTCAACAGTTTAAATCCTTCCTTATACGATTAGGTTGTCGGATATATTCGTTAATGCTTGGCATTTTCTTTTCATCCTTTCCAATGTTGTTTTTATCGCGGTGTTTTATGTTTTTATTTTGTAGCTCTAATCTTACACAACAGTTTTTTGTTTATTGGTTATGGAATTTGTATAAATTCTACCTTTATCGATTTTGAAATTTGAATACATTTTACCACTTTTCAAACATTTGATGATGGAATGTCAAGCAGAAAGGGAACGAACGAATTTATGTGGCAACCCATTATTTGCTGCTCTGAACAAAACTATTTTTCTCGGATTCTACAGTTACACTTTGTTACTTTTATGAAATTGGAATAGTTAATTACTTCGTTTGATATCAGTAAGGGGGATGAGCTAGCAGGATCATTAGTATGCTGGGCAAAATGTTTAGTTGAATTTCGCTGTCTTAAGATTCTGAGTCCAAATTCCGCCGTGGTCGACTTTCGGGGTTGATAAAATAAGTACCAGTTGAGCACTGGAGTTGATGTAATCGATTTACCCCCTCTCATGACATAAATGGGTGCCAAAATCTGAAACTAATATCACCAAGTTCAGTTTGCTATCATTGGGATTTAGCTGTTATAAACAGCTAACTTAATAAAAAAAAAAAGGGAGGAAAGCATAGTGAAGTCCTGGATATAATGAGTATTGAGGAAATTTGAGTTGGTGATGGTGATGAGAATATCATAATCAGAGGTCTGCTCGAAAATATCTAACTTTAGGCTAAACAACCAGATCAAACTGGATACATTTAATAATATTTGGACCAATTTTAATATCATCACGAAAATCATCAAAGATAACTCCTAATTTAATATATCCTAAACCGATCTCTTGCATTGTTTCTGAGTTTTTGTCCTTTAATATTAAGTTGTCTATCCTTTGAACTTGGCGATTTATGACCCTGGTCATTATCCTATTGACAAATTAGCTTTAAGTTCTTCAATGTACAATGGACTAACGTTTGTGTTCGTTTCTTTGTAGTTATAATTTTATAAGAATATCTATGTGACTAAATCTACATACGGAACTAAAAATGTAGCTTGTAACAGATGCTATTGGTTTTCTTCTAAATCACAGACCATTATTTTATGACAAACTCTCTTACCCACCACTATAAATGGAAGCACTAAACTCGAGTGGATACCCTAGATTTGTTCACAGTGAGATGTTTACACTGCACAAAGCTCATTTCCGAAGTTCGTTTGGTGTTGATGGCTGATTGAAGGTCATATTATGGTGAAAGCCTGTCGAAATTTAGCAGATGATCTCTGATGGGATTTAATTTGAAATCTCCCTGCCGTAAGGCAGAAGTGTTGCTTAGGCCCAGGCTAGCCCTAGCTGAGTACGCCTACAATAAAAGGCGTCCATGTCTATCTTGTGTTCTTTTCAGACATTGTATCTTGTATTATATTACAAGATCTGACGAGATAATAGAAGAGTAAGATTTACCTGCAATTTCAAGCAAATGGAGATATCATTTAATGATTTGAGTTACATAATGTTGTTACTTGTAGACACACAGAGTAAATATTCTCATCTTTTATTTGTAACTGTATTAAGCCTTTTATTCCAATATTTTGTTAGAACTTAGATCCAAATCAAATTTCATGGATGTTAACTTGTCTATTAACTTAATTATTGGTTTCTAAATGTGGCACAAGGCTAGTAGTTTTGAGGAGTTAGTCAATGCCGTCTACCCTATGACTCAGTTGTTAGAGTGTTGGGTTTACAATCATGTGGTACTGAGTTCGATTCCGGACTGGGCGTGTGCTGTATTCTTGAGCAAGACACTTTATTTCACATTGCTCCAGTCCGCTCATCTGTAGAAATGAGTTGCGACATGACTGGTGCCAAGCTGTATCGACCTTTGACTTTCCTTTGGATAAAATCGGTGGTGAGGAGAAGGGAGGCTGGTATGCATAGGTAACTGCTAGTCTTCCATAAACAGCCTTACACGGACTTGTGCCACGGAGGGGAACTTTCTAGGTGCAATCCCATGGTCATTCATTATTTTACTTGGTATTTTATTTTTACCAACCTTGAAAAAATAAAGAGCAAAGTTACTCTCAGCAGTGTATTAACTCAGAACCCAAAGAACCGGAAGAAAATACCGCATGGTAATTGTACGATGCTCTGACGATTCTGCTAGCTTACTGCTTTTATAGAATCAATTTATAGATGTAAGTGTATTTCGCTTCAGTCTTTTATGTCGAGGTTCAAATCAATCAAGGGCTTAGTAAAATAAAAAAAAATATCAATATTATTGTGTTGCATCGTACATTTTTCCTCCTTTAGTGATTACCCTTGCGACTAATCAATGCAAAAATTGCATGTTTTACATTAAATAAATCTTAAGTTGAATAATTAGTTTCTGGTTCAACAAACGAATTTGTTCTTTAGTTCTTTCTCTATATTCTAAAAATCATTTATAATGTTTATAAGAAATACATTTCTTCACAAAGAAAAGGGCATTAAGCAAGGTTGACTGAATTAGTAATTAACTTGCGCGTGAATTTGACGCAAAACAGTATTGATTTATTTCAGCAACGAAATTGACGAATATGTTTTTTACTGACGTTCGCCAACAATTGAAAGCTAGATTTAAAAGGAAATAATGTTATAATAACTGTTTAAACATCAAAGCAAAGCGAACGTGATTTAATTGTCATTAAGCTATTTCTAAAATACACTATATCCAACCCCACACGCATGCACACACACGCATATATATATATATA
>NC_068985.1:52815430-52817930 GCF_001194135.2 Octopus bimaculoides | reverse complement strand
GTGACGTTTATGCTTTGCCAAAACATTTTGTAAGTGACTGAGGATTAATAGTAAAATTCGAAATTTTTTCGGAATGAGCACATATCAAATTCGAATATCAAGTCGAATAAAGAGACTGTATAAAATTAATTCAAATGAAAACATATTGACAAATATTGATATATTTTTTGACTGAGGAAAAACGGGGTTATTTTCTGTATTTTCTGTATTTTCTGGAGTAAAATCAATTTTATGCTGTTCATTCTTTGCCAAGGCATTCGGTAAGTGATTGAGGGGTGTTCGTAAGACTCGAAATTGTCGCAGAATGAGTGCATATCAAAACCGAATATGAAAAGACACAATGGAATTAATTCAAATGAGAACATTACACAGTTCTTTACTTTGTTGTATTTAAGATACTGTAAAACACAATGACTACAGTTAAATTTGAAATAAAAATAATAAAGAATATTCAACATGACAGGAAAGCAATGTGAACAATAAAACATTGGAAATAACTGCTAGTTTGAGTAGGAACAAAAAAGGAAACTGGTGATGCTAGAAGTGGTAATCAAACCTATCAAATAAACAAACCAATCAAGCAGGAATATTAAAACATTACTGAAAAATTATTTGAATAAAATAAAGAAAGGAAAAATAAAGAACCGAATACCGAGGCTGTTTATTCTGCGAAATACTGCGAAATTCACTACAAAAATTCTAAAAAGACGAGCATGAGAATGTTGATGCGTGATGCAGCAAAATCACCAACTTCCTCCCACTAAATGACAAATTAAAAACAAAAACAAAGAAATATAAAGAAGGCATTACAATTGACCATACAATATGACATCATGTTAATTAAATTATAACACAAAGTAGTTAAGCCTGAACGTGATGAATATTATTTTCATTCCTCAAAGATGCCTGTAAATTTGTGGTGACATGTGTATAAAATAATATTAATTTCTAGTAAAGCCACAAAATAATAATAGTTTCTAGTAAATATTGAGGGATGGCACTAGTCGATTACATCAACCCCAGTGACTCACTGGTGCTTAATTTATCGACCCCGAAAGCATGAAAAACGAAGTCGACAACGTTGGAATTTGAACGCTAGGCATTTGAAATGCTATTAAACATTTTGCCCAGCGTGCTAAAGATTCTGCTAGCGCGCCGCCTTAGTAACAACAGCAACAACAATAATAATAAAGGTTTCAAAGTTTGTTACAAGGGCAGCAATATTGAGGGAGGGGATGAGTTGATTACATCGAGCCCAGTGTTCAACTGGTACTTATTTTATCGATCCCGAAAGGAGGAAAGACAAAGTCAACTTCAGTGGAATTTGAACTCAGAACGTAAAGACGGACGAAATGCCGCTAAGTGTTTTGCACGGTGAGCTAACGATTCTACCAGCTCGCCACCTTAGTTATAAGAGCAACAACAACAGCAACAAGAATAATTATTATCATAATGATAATAATAGTAATAATAATAATAATGATAAATGCCCTAATGTAATACCAAGCACTGGCTCTCATGGCTGATCTTAACTGACTGAAAGTGTTATCATGTACATGTTTTTTGCATTGGTATAAAAGATAGGTTACAGCAAATATTCACCTCAATACCTCAAATTTGCTTGTCACTTGTTTGACCATAACCAGTTGAGTATATCCCTTCGTAGCCGACGATATGTACTTCTCTGATAATGAGCAGAAGTAGTGGGGGAGCATCATAGCCATGTGTTGAGTGGAATTCTTTTGGGTTTGAATAATTCACCTCTGGAAACATGAGTGTTTCGTTCAACATCCTTAAACAGCCCTTATTCAGAGCCCTATTTAGCAGATTGGGCTGTTCGACTTGAAGACAATTCTAACTGGGCCTCACCTGCAAGCTCTTGCGCTGTTTGCTGTTTATCTTGATATGAGATCACCATTTCTCCCACATATGGTTGTGATGCATGTGCCTGGCGTACCCTCATCCGATGGGTAGTCATAATGGAGATACTGGTCTTCGTATTTTTGCACCCGAGTGTCACGTTCATGGCATGCGCTGCTCTCTCACTCAATAATGATAATGGTATTTTTTCCTTTTTCTTTCTTTATTTTTTTCACTTTATCTACCATATATCTTGACTTTGTAAATGTACAATCGTTTTTTTATTTATTTTAAAGGCTTACTAATGTATGCAATGAGTGTATTTGCCTTAGGTGTCGGGAAGACACCAAGCAAGAAATAGAAACAAAATAATAACAAAATAATAATAATAATAATAATAATAATAATAATAATAATAATAATAATAATAATAATAATAATAATAATAATAATGATAATAATAATAATAATTTATTTCTTTATTTCCCACAGGGAGCTAAACATAGAGAGGACAAACAAAGGGATTAAGCCGATTACATCGACCCCAGTGCTTAACTGGTACTTATTTAATCAACCCCGAAAGGATGAAAGGCAAAGTCAACCTCGGCCGAATTTGAACTCAGAACGTAACGGCAGACGA
>NC_068985.1:52806679-52813820 GCF_001194135.2 Octopus bimaculoides | reverse complement strand
AGAAAGAAAGAAAAAGGAAGATGACAGAAAAAGAAAAGAAAAAGAGAGAAAGAAGTTTACGTTTGGTTTCTGAAATTTTGAATTTTCAATCACCTTTTGGTTTGAACTTGAGAAAGACAGACGTTCTGTCGAAATGTTGTTCAAAAAATAAAACATCTAAAATCGCGCTCTTCGTTTTGACTAATAATAATAATAATAATAATAATAATAATAATAATGATAATAATGATAATAATAATAATAATAATAATAATAATAATAATAATAATAATAATAATAATGATATGCCCTGATGCAGTACCAGGCACTAGCTCACATGGCTTCTGATCTTAACTGATTGGAAATTCTATCATGTACATGTTTTGTCTCAGTGTAAAAGATGTGCTACAGTAAATATTCTGATCAATACCACAGAGTTGCTTGTTAATTTTTTTTACCTTAACCAGTTGAGCATGTCACTTAGTGGCTGACGATATGTGCGTCTCTGATCATGAGCTATGTGTTGAGTGGAATTCTTTGGGGTTTGAATAATTCACCTCTGGAAAAATGGCTGTTTCATTCAACAACCTTAAACAACCCTTATTCAGGGACCTTTTGAGTAGGATGGACTGCCTGATTTGAAGAAAATCCTAACTGAGCCCCACCTGAAAAGCCACGCACTGAGCCTCTTGACATGAGATCATGATGTCGCGCACATATGGTTGTGATGCATGTGCATGGTGTACCCTCATCAAACAGGTAGACATGATGGATATATTGGGTTTCAAGGATTACGAATGATGTAAACAGGAAAGATTTTAACGAAAAAACAAGTGAAAGAGTATGATTATTTAATGGATATTAAGTTTTACATTAATAAAGCCTTTTAATTTTTTGTTAAAATACCGGCGACGAAGATTAACTCTCGAATCCCCCGCCCACAATATAGTTTATGAATTTAGAGGGTTTAGAATTGCGATACTATCCATTTATTTCCCATTGCAGATGGGCAGATTTGTTATCTTACTATAATGGGCGTTATGTCGTTTGTCTGTCTGTCTGACCGTCTCTTTGTCTGTTCCCTCTTCACTGTCAGATGGCTGGACCAATGGTCAAGATATTTTTCGGGATTACAAACACTGTCGACAGGAAGCTTTTTAGCATTAAAAAATCCGAATGTATGATTATTTCGTGAATATCGATTTTTGAATTGATGAACCACACTTTTATTAAAGATTCACCGACCACGAATAACTCTAGATTTTCATCGTATAGTTCGTGGCCCCGTCGTTGATACGAAAGAGGTCACAAGGACGGTTAATAGCGAAAGTAGAATGGAAAAATGTGTGTCAATATATAGTGTATGTGATTATTTAATGGTTATTGAAGTGTGTCAGTCCCAAGCAGGATTCGACACGACTAATCGAAGCGGCTGTTGCTTACATCTTAGTTTTGTCAATCAAAATAACCCATGGTACCAGAACATCCAGACATTATTCACATAGAAGAGGGAGAGGTAAGTCTTAGTTTGATTTTTTCCAACCCTAAAGAATCCGCACGCGCATTCACATCAAACAAGGCACAGGACCAAACTTTAGATTGTGTAGGTGTATTTTTACACACTCTGATGTTTACACACGGCCAGTTACTCGTCGCTATGAGTAGAGCAACGGACTCCAGTAATTTGAAAATTAGTGTCGATCAAACAGAAAATATAGTCTACCAAGAAATTTTGTAATCATATTAATATAATAAAAAGGAATATGATTCATAATTTAAATAAGGAAATTTGTGAACTTTGAATATATAAGAATATAAACAAGTGTAAAATAGCGTAAACTATTAAAATAAAAGTATATCTAAATAGCATTTGCTTCTTAATACTTTTTTATGTAGTGGTCGAAAGAAACTCTGGCTTTGATTAGAAGTAGTCTAAATAACCATTCATAATGCAGAGGCTGGGAGTCAATTTCAGTTCGGGAGTGAATCATCATCACATGTCACTTAATCGCAAACACATGTCATATAGCTGCAATAGAATGCTGTACCACCAACAATAATGTGATTTCTCTAAGACATCACCCAGTAATCTATCGAGTCCATTTACACATTTCTCAATACATACTGCTGTTATGACTTCCCTCCCTCATTTTATACCTCCATCGTAGATGGGTAGATTTGCTAGTAATAATAATGGTTTCAAATTTTGGCACAAGCCCAGGAATTTTGGGCGGATGAAAGCCGATTACATCGAGTCCAGTGCCCAACTGGTACTAATTTAACGACCCCAAAAGAATGAATGGCAAAGCCGACCTAGGCGGCATTTGAACTCAGAAGGTAAAGACGGACGAAATGTCGCTAAGCAGTTTGTTCGACGAGCTAGCGAGTCTGCTAATTCACCGCCTTAGTAGTAGTAGTAGTAGTAGTAGTAGTAGTAGTAGTAGTAGTAGTAGTAGTAGTAGTAGTAGTAGTAGCAAAAACAGCAATACTACTAGCAATAATAATAATAACAACAACAACAATAATAATAATAATGATAGTAACTGGTATCATGCAGAATCAATGTTAATGCAAGAACATTACGATTCAACTTTTGAAAGATCCAACAATAAAGATAGGTTTCGTTGTAGAAGGTAACTTTATCATCATTTCAAAAACATATAAACCTAAAATGTCGTTATTGGAATAAGAACAGAACGAATAATCATTATTTATTCTGAATTTGTCTAAAGTCAGTTGACAAGAATCTGTAAGAAAGCTGGTAATTCCTATATAGATGGCAGAAAGTATCGCTTACGTCAAATTTGATCTTATGACTCAAGACCTACCACATCAGCATTTTAAACATGCAGGAATATATAGGTGATAGTAAATCAGCTACTCTCAGCTTAATGATATTATGGCCTGGAATTATACAATACGTGACCCTGTTTCTAAGCATTTTTCCGATAATTCCAATTTGAACAGCAAACTTGTTAATGATTTATACATACGAGAAGCAAGGGAAAGCTGACTAATCTGCAAGTGGGTATTTTGAAACGCTAACGAATAACATCATCGTCTTATTTAGTGTTTTTATTTAGGTTGTATGCTCGAATATGTTTACACGTGTTCCATCCGCTCTCTGCATCATTCCATAATATTCTCGGGGCGCTTCGTCTCTTCCTCTACCACAGTGCTTTCACCTCATTCATTGTTACACACCCACCACACAGTCCAGTCCTAATGCTGAGTGGTAATTTGTGTGCCTCAATGACCCCCACCACTACTACTGCGTGCTATGCCAACAGAACTCAGGTTCTTGGTAGGGCTTTTCAAGCTGGTCAGGTCAAAATTTAGAGGTCAGACGTATATGAATCACGTCTTTCCAGAAGTAGAGGTGGCTTTGCGTAGACCTAACAACCTTACTTAGAAATGAAGCAAAGTAAAAGCATTGATAATAATTGAAAACCAACGAGACATCAGAGAAGAAAGTTTTCCCCAATGGAAGCATAAGACACAGAGCAGCAAAATTATTATTATTATTATTATTATTATTATTATTATTATTATTATTATTATTATTATTATTAGTAGTAGTAGTAGTAGTAGTAGTAGTAGTAGTAGTAGTAGTAGTAGTAGTCATACTCATACATTTTCACTTAGATTTCTCTTTTTCGTTATGAAGAATAATGATGCTGAATCAACCTACATCGTTTAATCACAAACCAACCACTCATTATTTCCATCTTGTTTTTGCATCTTTAATAAATCAAAATTCTTCTTTAGACGTATAATATGGCCGATGTAGATACAGAAGACATTAAAGAATTGCATTCTCTGCTGTTATCGAAATAATCAGTCCAATATTGATCCCATTATATTTCAAAAGTGGTTAGACACTGTCACACATGAAGACTTGGCAAAGAGTATAAAATATTTTCTTCTCCCTTGCACGAAAACTTCAGTAGAGTATAAAAGGCATAGCTGTAATTTATATTTGTAAATAAGATCGTTGTTGATACATATTATTTCTGGCTCCTAATGGCCTTAGGATACAATATTTTACAGTATAAGTACTCAAAACAGCTAATGCTTTTTACTCTGTTAATAGACTTACACTCTCAGCACCACGTTCCTTTCTCACTGACGTCCTGAAAGACTAAATCATCACATTTGGATTCTTGAGCTGTATATTCAAATAATATGACTATCAGTTAGTGCTCATCTTAGTCTCTCTTGCTTCAACTTTTACATCCAGGTGTTCCACTGGATCCAGGTTAGGAAGACGGTCATTGAAATATTGATCAAATAATTATTAGAACAATATTTATTTCAATTCATGTCTTTGCTGATCATGAAAATATTGACAGTTAGTCATTACATTTCTCGAAATTCAACTTGAAAATGTTGGTGAAGATATCGAGCAATACTGTACGAAAGAAAACAAGATTGAAACTAGAAAAGCACTCGGAGAGCGCAGACCTCCGCCAAGCAGCTCATTTCCACCCATATAGACACATTCTGAAAATCGCCCAATTTTCTAAACCAACGCCGACAAAAACATAGCCTCCTTGGCAGAGTTAAAAAAAATAACACAGCCATATGATTTAAAAAAAAGAAAAGAACCTTTAAAAACAGGAATCATCTGAAGCTGTTATAATGCATCAATGACAACAGCAAGCTAGTTTCCCCATACAACTAAAAAGAAACAACAATTACCTAAAACTTGAGTGATACACACACAGAGAAACGAAGATAAACTTTTCAAACAGCAATGCCACCATAGGTTATATGGAAACGATGAACGTGTTTTCAAGGGAAATAATCAAAGAACGTAACATTGTAATACTTCATGTAAAGTAAATATAACAAATGAAAAATCCTTCAAGAATCCATAAAAATTCCAGCATCACTACAAAAATTTCATCATCTATCCATTGTGTCATTGCCAAATTTCCCTGCAAGTCTCATTAAATACCGTTCACACCTTTTTGAGTTATTTTGCACAGAGACGGACAAACGGACAAACGGACAAACCAACGCTGATGAAAACATAACCTTCTTCCTTGGCGGAGGTAATAAGTCAAAAGTTGTTTAAAATGATCACTACAAGAACAGGAGTTTTAGCTGCTCTGTGGTAACTGTTTCAAACGTAATTTCATTTGAAATGTTATGACACCATGATATCAGTCGCTCGACAATTTCTCGAGACGACCTTATCGATATTCTTTTTCAATATGTGTGTGTATCTCCTTCTATAAATATATGTGTGCGTGTGAGTGTGTACACATGTGCATATACGTATGTATGTATGAATGTATGTATGTATGTATGTATGTATGTATGAATGTATGTATGTATGTATGTATGTATGCATGCATGCATACATACATACATACATTCATACATACATACGTATATGCACATGTGTACACACTCACACGCACACATATATTTATAGAAGGAGATGCAAACTTTACAAAATGTTCTTCATGCTACTTCAGCTATGTCATAGCCGCTGAAGACCAAAACTGCAGTTGAAGTATCTGTGTTTACATATATCGAACATAATTTCAATGGAATTTGCATCTGCCAGAACACCACTTCGATAAGAAAAACAAGAAGGTCGATCTGTAAAAATATTTCGAGTGTAAATTGTCTCCTGTGTTCGAATGTCTTTGCATATTGTTGCCCAGAGTTAAATATGCTTGGTACACACACACACACGGATACGGATACAAATACACACACACACACACATACACACATACACACATACACACACACACACACGCACTCACACACATACACACACACATACGCACGCACACCCAAGCACACTTACACACACACACACACATATCTGGGAGTACCCAAAAGAAACTGGAGTTTTCAATATTATTTTATTCACTTAGTTTTACACGTTTACACTTTTATCGCCTTCATAGTGTCACGATTTCAAGCCATGCATCGGTCTAGACCCCTTTTCCACTATTCGAGGCAGTGCTGGAACTCTTCCGGAGTGATGCTTTTTAACGCCTCCGTCGTTTTTTGCTTCACCTCCTCTACATCTGCAGATTCCGTAGCACCAGCTTTCATCGCTACTGATGACCTTCGAAAAAAGGTCCAGATCAGCTTCCAACTGTTTAGCTCCCGATACGAATTCGGTCGTGACTGCTTTTGATTCTCCGTGAGCAAATGAGGCGCAAATTTTGCTGCAGCTCTTTTCATTCGTAATTCCTCACTCAAAATTTGTTGGCAGGAGAGCCAGGACACACCAGTCAGATCAAGAAACTCGTCAATTGTTTGGTGATAGTCCTCCAAGATCAGTTCATGAATTTTCGTGATATTTTCATTCGTTCGGGATGTCGACGGTCGTCCTAAATGAGGTTGGTCTTCAAGCGACAAGTGAATATTTCTAAAGCATAAAGACCACTGGCAAAGTTGTGCTTTGCTCATGGCAGCGCCCTTGTAAGCTTTTTGAAGCATGACAACTGTTTTGGACGGCGTTTTTTCTCAACAGAAAACAGAGTCTCACAGAAACACGCTTTTCGTCATTTCAGCCACTGCAAAAATTGACTAACAGAGAAGCACTGCCAAACAAAGACGCACCACGTGACAGCATGACTTTAATGGACGACGCAATATGGTAGACCGATGCATAAGGGTTTCATCAAGTGGCTCCTAGCGGTGGAAGCCTGAACTACAAAGGGTTTGTCCCATAGAGAACGTCTCCGGTTACTTTTGGGTATCTCCTCGTATATGATTGTGCGGGTTGTATTTCCAAATAATTCTAATTATAAATATACAAAATACAATTTAAAAGTAGTTGCCTCTGTAGGATTAGCTCACGCAACCTAATACGTCCCGAGAGAATTATTTCTAGGAATAAAACTTTGAGTAAAGTATGAGGTGTATATTTTCCTGATATGCACACATACACACGGAAAAACACACATAAACATATATACACGCACGCATGTGAGAGTGTGTGTATACTCGCACGCGCGCATGTGTGCGTGTGTGCTATTGCATGGTCGGCAATAAAACTAGCAATAATACTGAAGAAGATAGCTTTAGGGCATTCTGCGAGAAGAAGAATACCAAGCCCTGTCAAAGGGCAGGCGAAATCTGGAGGGACAACGATCATCAAAGTCACATTATATATATATATATATAT
>NC_068985.1:52802439-52804367 GCF_001194135.2 Octopus bimaculoides | reverse complement strand
TACACACACATATAAATATATACATGCATGTGTGTGCACGCAAACACACACACACACACACACACAACGGGCTTCTTCCAGTTTCTGTCTACGAAATCAACTCACAAGGCTTTGGTCATCCCGAGGCTGTAGTAGAAGAGACTTGCCCAAGGTGCCAGGCAGTGGAATTGAACCTGGAACCATGTGATTGGGAAACAAACTTCATATTCATACATACATACATAAATGCGCACATATACACATACATACACATAATCATATATGTATGTCTGACTACCGAACCGTCACTCGCAAGATTCTTTGATTTGATACAATGTAAAATGCATCCGTAATATTTTTTTATGCCTACATGCAGTCGCGAGCGGATACAGTCACAGTTCGTTTCTCCCAATCTGGTTCCAGTAGAACGTCCAGGATGTGACGGCTGAAAGAAATGATGGTTACTCCAGCACAAGCTGGTACTCATTTAATTTCAATACCCTGGACCAGCATGAAATAAGTGTCCAGCCGAAGACAGCAACGCGTACCTAGACTTTATGATTATAAGTTTAACACCATTACCAATAAGCTACGCAAAGAACTAAGTTATAACACAGAAAGGATTTTGTTTTCTTTGTCTTTAATATCACCTTGGAGTGATGAATGATGTAGAATTTCCTTGTGAGAATAGGATCGAAGCCGTTATATCCGTTCCTAAATGTCCGTGTTTTATTTAATGCAAACCATCTAATTCTGGTTGCTTCTTTTTAATACGAAGGCCTCCAAATACGTTTGGAAAGCGCTGTGATAATTACTACATAACGGTGATGACTAATCCGTTTTTTGAAAGATTTCTCTGTAAGCACCAATAATTTTTTTGATGTGTTGCTGGTTTTGTCAACAAGAAAGCACCACAACAATTTCAAAACATATTCCAAAATATAAGGATAAATTGGAGACCTCTTACTTAACAAAGACAATAGAAGATGAGGTTCAAATGATTTAAAATGTTATGATTCCTGTCTTAACGGAAACTTTAATGCGATTCACTATGTAAGATAAAAGTTTAGATAAATCCCAAAATAAAGTACTATCTACGTGAAGAGACTTATTCAAATTTATGATTTAAATGATAAAACATGTTTTGAACGAGAGATAAAGGAGACCCATATGCTGAGGTACACAGTCGAACAAAATATCGTTGTAAAGTATCCTGTTGCGCTGGATTGTGTAAACTTTCTTTTGGACGTCAATAAACATATATTAAACACTAAAAACTTTCAGCACATAGTCAGAACTTTTTATTTCTTGTATCATGAAATATTACAAAGCACCGAGCACATACACGAACAACCACGTAGGACATATATATATATATATATATATACATATACATACATGCATACACACATACAAATATACATATATATATATATATACATGTGCAATATATTTATGAGTTATCTCAAGTGAATACAACACACATTACATCCAAACCTTTAGAACTATCTAGCTAACTAGATGTATACATAAATACTTTTATAAGTATTTCAGAACAAATAAATCAATCAATCAATAAAATTGAAGAACTATATATTGGTATAAGGTGATTGAGGTAGTTCAACTGAATACATACTATGCTAATTTTTTCCATCTCTTTCAATATTTATGAAAAGAAATTCGTTGTATATTTCGCCGTTTCCCTCTGTGCATAAAATATATAGGATGCTTTATGTGAAACATAAAATAAAATATGAGAAATTATTGCTTAAAGTTTTTTTTTGTTCTCGTGTCCCAGTATTGCCAAAATTAATTCATTGTCACATGTGTATATTGATATATTTTGCCATTTAGGTTTTACCTGTTATGTTTTTTAAAATTATATATATATACATGTATAATACGTGTTGTCTATACATGTGTTTGTATATATATACATATACATACAT
>NC_068985.1:52799593-52802339 GCF_001194135.2 Octopus bimaculoides | reverse complement strand
GGTGGTGTTGTTGGTGGTGGTGTTGTTGGTGGTGGTGTTGGTGGTGGTGGTGGTGACAATGATATGTGTATCCATGATCTCCCTTGTAGCAACAAGTATATGACCAAAGACTTCCTAGCTACTTCCATCTGGATTTTTTTTTTTGAAACAGATGCTGCTATTGTTGCTGATAGGTGCTATATATCATTGATCAAATGTTCCAAATATCATACTTTCGTCTCTTTGAAACTGTATGTGTAAGACTACATTACTCGATGTCCATTTTGTTTTATATAGAGCTTGAGAGTCTAATATGAGGAAGATTTGGTTACTACTTCTAACAGGTCTATTACATAGAGATTGGATTGAACAAGCTGACCTGTCACCAACGACTCTTTCGTTATATTTAACCGAAGACGGTAAGGTGTGGTTTAAGGAAGATTTAGCATCTATTTCTCCCAGCTTTGGATACCAATCAGAGACTATCAACAAGGCCATTATGTTGTATACAGTAAAATGCGATACAAACTCCTGATGAATTTACATTAGATAATGTTAATCGATGGTCAGTCGAAATTAGTTGTTTTAATTGGGAGTTAGCACTTTTAGGAACCGCAGTCGCTCCACAACTACACATTTCCTTCTTCCTCTAATATATGAGAATGGTTTTACTGTTTTTGTCAAGAACGAAACTAAACCGTATTAGGCATGTATTTTTGAGTTCTGCACTCTTCGAACTAGAAAAAAAAATATATATAAGTTACTGTATTAGCAACTACGTTAATAACCCCATATGTAAATTCTTTAAAAAATATATTTATTTCCAGAGTTTCAAGAACCTAATATATACCTCTGTATACTGTAGGAGAAAATGTAACTGTATTAGAATGACAGCATGATACCAAGAATGTGCACATCAACAAGAATGTGCACATAACAAAGAGTAATGCATATGTTTTCCTTTAAATTTCACCCGTACAGGCAGACGTAGCAAATTTGGACTAAAGCTGGTGCAGATTTACTTAAACTGGGGCAAATATGACGTATTCAATGGCAAACTTTGACGTAATTCGAGGCAAAATTTAGAGAATGAAAAAATGGTATTTCATATTGAGTAACATAAAAAACAGTATGGCAATTATTTTTTGAACTACGAATGACAACTGTTCTTGTTATTTTTAATGGGTTTTGCTATACGAAGATTTAATTGTTGTGGTTCTATTATCTCATTACATTCCAATAATAACTAAGATAACATGATGTTCATTCATTAAACCGAACTAAAATAAATGGCAGAATAGAAAAAAAAAACAGTGTGTGTAATGTAGTTGCTGCTGATTGCCTTTGTTGTTTTAATTGTTAATTTTTGAAAAGCAATATTCCGAATCTAAATAACTGAAAAAAAATCAATAAAACTTTATTTCTAACTTGCCAGGAGAAGTTCAGTGCCCGTGATCTCTGTAAGGACCTCCAATACAGATCAGGTCGATACGGTTGAATTTCGGTTTGAACTTCTGTAGATTATAATTCCTAAGTTGCATGCAGAACAGCGGGAAACCAAATAATAACGTAGTGTTTTTATCTAATACATTGTATCAGATTTTAAGGCGAATAGCTGATCGCTTTTATATTTCATCATCGGAGAACATCCCAGCGCTATAGACTACATGTGTTCATAACATACACGATTCAACTCGTTGTGTGTCTCCTCATTCAAACCTACTCCTCCGGAATGATGAATCTGAAAAGATCATGATTATAAGAATCAGTAAACACTTATAGGAGTCAGCAAACAATCCATAGGGCACACTTAGAACAGCGAATATCCAAACAATAGCTTATGTATTCATTCTTGATACGTTCTGGCTGATTCTAAAAAGAATATCTGATTGCTGTTGTTTTTTGATATCAAAGAACACCACCCTTTAGACCAGGGGTTCTTAAACCCTTTTATTTTTTTTTGTAGCGCATCCCTTTTAAGTAGTTGTTATGCCTAGCATCCACGTGAGTGGCGAGTGAGGTATCACGACTAAACTAACTTAACATGGATGATAATTTATAAACGGACTGTACAAGCTTTTGACAAAGGTGATAAAGAATTAAAAACAAAAGTTGTAAACTTACTTTATACATTGCATGTTAATGACTTCTCTGTATTTTAATAATCATTACTAGTTTTATCATGTACAATATAATCACAACTATAGGTAAAATTTAGTATGTTCATTATGTTACCTCATCGCTAAAGCCTAGGTTCGATATGCTCAGCGACCCTTTATGGGAGGTACCTCCCACATTGAGAACCTTTGAATTCGATGATCTGAATTCACCGGTATATGGAGACTT
The DNA here is from genome assembly GCF_001194135.2 of Octopus bimaculoides. Classification (NCBI taxonomy): domain Eukaryota; kingdom Metazoa; phylum Mollusca; class Cephalopoda; order Octopoda; family Octopodidae; genus Octopus; species Octopus bimaculoides. The sequence continues at coordinate 52,800,014 of NC_068985.1, read as the reverse complement.
CGAGATACCGTACTGTATTCATCTCCTTGTATGCCTCCTCAGTGAAAATTAACGTGCACAAAACCTTTGATAATAATAAACGCTTGTTTATTATTATCTGGTGGTTACTAGAACGCATCAGAAAACAATTTCTTTGCTGATTCCTAGAAACGGATGGAAATCACAGGTATGAAACTTAGCTATGAACATCAAATGTTTTTCTGGCGTGGAGGGAAACCAAATTATTTTCAAGAAAGAGAATGTGTGTGAGAGTGAGAAAGAGAGTGAGACAGAGGGGAGAGAACTGTTGTTGTGTATCATAAGACAATAAAGATCTCACTCTACGAAGACTGTACAGCTGGAGAAGTGGGTTCTGTTTCTATAATCATTTAAATGTTAGAATTGAAGTTGTCAGAACGGTAGTTGACGGCGTCATATATAT
>NC_068985.1:52798075-52799482 GCF_001194135.2 Octopus bimaculoides | reverse complement strand
GAGTGAAAAAACTACAGAAGGCTTGTGTTACATGGTTAAAGTATATATTTAAATTGTATTGTTATGCCAGAAAAATGTTATATTTGGAGAAATAACCGGTTTCGTGTTGTCTTTTCAAATTACTCTACTTGTATCGTAACATGTCTTCGCTCCCGTTCTTCAATGTGCTGCTGAAACACTGGGATATGCTACTGCCAGACAGAGAGACTGGTTTGATGCAAATGATGCTGAGATTCAGCGACTATTGGCTGTAAAGCGCCATGCCCACAATGTATTGCTACAGAGAGGACTTTCTGCTGTACAGCGAAATCTAGTACTTGCCCACTATTGCAGTGTAAAATCACTACTGCTGCGATCTATCAGGAAGATGCAGAACACTTGATGAGAGGACCTTGCACGTGATGTTCAGACTGCAGCTGATGCAAATGACAGCAAGAATCTTTATTATCTTATGAAGCAAGTTTATGGGCCTAAGAACTCCACATAAGCTCCTTTGTTTTCCAAGGAGTCTTCCACTCTACTAAATCAACAGTAATCACAGGTCACTGAATCGAATACTTCTGTGAACTCCTAAACCATGAGTTAATTGTTGTTAAAACAGTAATTGATACTATGCAACAAAGACCTATCATTGGCCCCTTAAATTCCACGCCCTCAATAAATGAAGTAATGACATCAATAAGTAAATTGAATCTTGGTAGGGCACCTGGAAAGGATGGAATTTGTGCTGAGGTCATGCGATTTGATGGTGATTACATCATACAGTACCTTCAGGAACTTCTTAGTGCAGTCTGGCGGGATGGTGCAATGCCTAAAGACTTGAAGGATGCAATTATTCTTCCTCTCTATAAAGGAAAAAGAGCCAGAACGATGTGTAGTAACTACAGAAGTGCTCTACTATCTACAATATCCAAACAAGGATTTACTATGTGAAGCAATAAACACTGCTGCAAGTAACATTAAAAGGCAGACTATAGAGAAATTGACAAAATCAACTGATGAGAGAATATTTAAAATTATGGATGATAAGGAGGCAATATAAAGATGTAAAATATATACATAATTGTTTTTAAGTATAATTATATGGCGGAAGATATACGTATATATATTAATGGCCTGGTTATGTATTGTTCTGTATGTAAATCACATTACATGTAGTTTATATAGTATTTGTCAACTTGAGTAATAAAAAGAAACACCATATAAACGTTTTCTTCATTTCCGCTTTAAATGTACGCCGATTTAGACATGCACGAGACATGGGATAAATAATCTTACATATCCTGTAAAAGTTTCAAGAAAATCAGACAAGAGATTTTGATTTTATTGAGGAATGATTGACATGCATAATAAAAGGAAATACAGTATACACATATACATACATATATATATATATATATATATATA
>NC_068985.1:52796716-52797558 GCF_001194135.2 Octopus bimaculoides | reverse complement strand
ATATATATATATGTATATATATGTGTGTATATATATATATATATGTATATATATATGTATGTATATATGATTAAGAGTCAGTTGAATTAGGTACACAATTTCAGTCTTTTAAATATGATAAGGATAAAGATGACTTGCTATATCACCATTCGTCTTTCTTGACGCCTATTATCCTCATCTGCCAGTCTAAATTATAGTAGGCATTAAGTATTTTTCCGTAAATTCATTCTTCCACAAAAATAGCAAAAGAAGCAATGTAATTATTTTAGTGTCTAGTACTGATGAAAAATTTACTAAAAAATTATGATAGTGTATCCTGTATGCTGGCAATCAATATGGTCGTCTGCGTCTGAAGAGAGGGGTTTATTTCAAATTGAAGTAGTGTTTTCATTGATCGATTAAATGCAGCCGCTTGGAACGGCCGTAATGCACTAAGGATATCCCTGTTACTTATTTGATTTGTATGTATGTATGCATGTATGTATGTATGTATATATGTATATATATATGTGTGTGTGTGTGTGTGTGTGTGTGTGCGTATATGTATATATATATATATACATATGTATGTATATATATATATATATGCATATATATGTATATATATATCTATGTGTATATATGTATGCATATTCGTATATATGTATGTATATGTATATATATATGTGTATGTATATGTATGTATATATGTATGTATATATATATGTATATATATGCATGTATATAGATATATATATGTATATATATCTATATGTATATTTATATATATGTATGTCTATATATATTTATATGTATACGTATATGTATATGTATATATATATATTTATATGTATATATATATA
>NC_068985.1:52789637-52796706 GCF_001194135.2 Octopus bimaculoides | reverse complement strand
ATATACATATATATATATATACTGCTTTAAACCAGTCACGTCACGTGATCAATGAACATCATTTCTCATTAGAATTAATTATGGATGCATCATTCATTTTCTTTTGTAGAACTTGAGAACAGTATTTCGACTAGTACCATTTTAAATTACATCTGTCAGATTATTTCTTCTATGCGCTGCAGATGATTGCCTACCAAACCATAATACTATTGTGTAGCATACTATCACAGTAGCTAGGACTTTATTCCAGCCTTCGTAATATTACTTTAGATATATTATATCAACTCTTTTACCTAGTCATTGTAAAATAAACTTCTTTAATATTTAAATTGAGAAATATCAAAACGCTATCGGAACTGGTAATTCAATCCTGACATTTTGAATTAAATTAATTAATATTAATGATTTCTAATGTATACTTTTAATTAATAAAATATAAATAAACATTGCTTCCTCAAACGGTTTTAACTTATATTTCTAACCCAAGCCATTTAATAAAATGGAAAGAAATAAAAACGAAGTGTGACAACTAATTTGGTTGACTTTTTCCAGTTGCTAATGCATGCATCGCTCTCTTAGATTCTGTGATTATATAAGGGTGAAATCAAATAGTTTTGATTAATTAAAAGCATTGTTTACCGAATTGAAAATATTTTACAAGAAGCTTTAGGCATACTTCAAGCGTTAAAATCAACATTTCTTTAATTAAGAATGTTTGTATAACTGTAGCTAGTCAATATTTCACAACCTTTCTCTCCCTAGGGCCTTAATCATACACATGTCCACATTTTATTTTTTAAAAATAATTTCCTTCTTTTTTCCTTGGAGTTTCTCTGAGGAATCTGTGTCTGTATTTTTTTCATAACAGTTATTTTATTAAATCTGTAACACAATATTTCATGCGATTCAAATATAATGAGTTTCTCTTTGAAATATAAAATGAAAAAATTCCCTTTAGGTTAATTTCAACAGTATCAGAGGATTATAACTCTTTGCATAAAAATATTATACTTCTACATACTATGCTTGTATATAGTTCATTTTGTTAAGATTACGTCGACAGATATTCCTAATTCATTTGATGTGAAACTTTATTTTAGTTTTATGTTTGTCATATTAATGGCCGGCAGGATAATTTGCAAGTCGTCTCTTCATAATGTTTTCCCAACATACTTGTAAAATTTGCCAATCTTTAATGCAACAATGAAAGAGTAGCCAGAAAGTTATAAGAAGAATTTTGGCATCCACTACTACTATTACGTCGGGACACACATATACACACACATGCATATATAATTGAATATATGTACAGACACACATATATATGTTTCTTTGTACACAAACGTACAAACATGTATGTATGTATATATGCATGCATGTATGTATGTAAAATAAGCGATTGATTTCAGCTGGAAGACCAACCTAAATAACTTGGCTGCCCTGAAGTACAATAAATAACTTGTATTTTCTGCCAATAATGAGGTTGATTGAAGACTGGTAATCAGTAAGATGTATCAAATACAAGAATTTACATTGTTACTGAAGTCTAATCACAACTGATTATCAGTCTTGTGGAAATGGTACCGGACAAATACAATACCTTCATCCAACTTTGTTAAAGAATGATACAATAAAACGAAAATCAACTACAATTTCTGCTAACCTTGTTCTCAAAAGAATAACTTGACATGAGTGGAAGTGACATTATTAGATATCTCAAGCATCAAAGAGACCTTAAATTCTTATCTTTGTATTTCATTTTTGCAGTGATCCCTATTATAGAAACTTCGTAATATTTAGGGGTGTGTGGCCTGGTGGATAGGATGTTGAACTCATGATCCTAAGATTGTGGTTTCAATTCTTGGATTGGGCGACGTGTTGCGTTCTTGAACAAAATACTTCATTTCACGTTGATCCAGTCCCCGTGGGTGAATATATATACGTCACAGTAACGAAGAAACAGGACCTTCAGAGACCACAGTGCTAGATGTTACTTTGATGAAAAAATAATTGGAGATTTGTTCAGTAAACTTGCTACATGAGAAAAATATATTTTTATATGTATTTTCTAAATATATCACCGAAATATATTTTCCGTGGCCTCTTACTACACTGTGTGCTATAAATTAAAAGAAACATTCAGTTTGACAAAAGATTTCATATGCAGATAATAAGAATTTTTTGAGTTATCAGTTAATATTTGACACTGATTTACTGTAAAATACATTGTTTTATTTATAGACTACAATAGATACATTAGCTATAGACTATAGCTAATATGTAATGTTATGCTATATCTATAGATACTATAACAAATGTGGAACAATAGAAAAATAGTACGCAAACGATGTAAGTGATTTGTTATGTTACATAGTTTACGGAATGATAGTGACATTCTCGTGCAAATCATCCTTTTGTCATGAACACCGGTTTATCATACAGTAACTGGATCTAGTTCACAACATGGTTCGTATTCCAAAGTATTGTACCTCTTACTTCTTGAACCCAATATCATATGGTTGGGAAGCAAGCATCTTAAACGCACAACCACGCCTTCACTTATAGCCATCAATATAGCACGCTCACTGAGCCACTCCTCTGCGAAACTGATATGTCAGAAATGAGTGTAAAAAGACTGAGTAGAGATAGTTAAATAATTTTATCTAAAAGCTGATGTATGTCCTAGTCTGTCCGTACGAAATCAGTTCGTCCCCTCGTTGACAATTCGAATCAGTGGTCGTAGTTGAAATCCCCGTATGTATAGTTTGTCATATATATATATATAAAGATGTATATATAGACATATATATATATATAATGATGTATATATATATATAAAGATGTATATATATGTATAAAGATGTATACATACATACATACATACATACATACATATATATATATATATATATATATATATATATAAGACAAACTATACATACGGGGATTCCAACTACGACCACTGATTCCAATAGTCAACGAGGGGACGAACTGATTTCGTACGGACAGACTAGGACATACATCAGCTTTTAGATAAAATTATTTAACTATCTCTACTCAGTTTTTTTACAATCATTATATATACATTCAAACATGCATACAACCCCTTGTATTTATATATGTATGTATGTTTGTTTGTCCTTTAACAACTGTTGTTGGGTTGTGCACTTTCTCTTAGCTCACCGGTTTATCATATTTACTTGACTTAAAATATTGCAGGAATTGATTTTCTTCAACTAAAACCCTTCAATTCAGTACGCAATCAGACCCGCAGGCCAATCACTGAGACAAGTAAAAAAAATTTTTTTTTAATAAAAGAGGAAAAGAATAAATGAGAAGACTGTTCAAACATTAGCAGTGAGTGCTTCTCATGAAGTTGTAACATTAGAAGTGAGTGCTTCTCATGAAGTTGTTTACATTGAAACTGGTGCAGATATAGTTTTGTGATGAAGTTCATTTCACAACATAATATCGTGTTCAGGCCAGAAGCAGAATATTGGGTAATTGTTCTCTTGTATTCGTTTTAGTCAACCGAATGCTTGGGAGTGAAAGTTCGTAGAAGAAAACTTATTACTTTATTTTTTCTACTTGCTTCAGTCTTTAGGCTGCGGCCATGCTGGAGCACCACCTAGAAGAATTTTAGTCGAATGAATCGGCCCCAGCACTTAGTTTTTTTTTCTTTGCTAAGCCCGGTACTTATTCTATTGGTTTGTTTCACCGACCATCTAAGTTAAGGAGACATAAGCACACCAGAACCGGTTGACAAGCAGTGGTGGGGGACGAACACAGACACAAAAACGCACACACATTTTATATTAGGTTGTTCCGAAAATAATGGCCGCTCTAAGTGTTGTGTTTTGAAACGAAATTTTATTGTAGTATTTTAATTATATTTTAGGCGAATTTTGACATCCTTAATAATTGATGTATGCTCTTTAATAATTTTCTACTTATTTCAGACAGAACAAATTCTTGATGAACATGACAAAATAGGACCTTCGCTTACTGTTCTTGCATGAGTTCAAACTTGGGTACAATGCCTCCTAAACTACTGTCAATATCAACAGAGCATGGGGAGGGGGGTCCACAAGTAATTACACAGTACCGAGGTGGTTTCAGAAATTCCGTAGTAGTGATGAGAGCCTTGAAGATGAAGAAGGTAGAGGACGGTCATGCAGTCTTGACAATGAACAATTTAAAGCAATTGATGGATAAAACCCATGTCAAAGTGTCAGAGAAATGTCTCAGACACATGGTGTCGGTATTGCAACGGTCTCACGCAATCTGCCGAAGATTGGTAAGGTGAAAAAGCTCGATGGATGGGTACTACATGAGCTCAATGAAAATCAAAATGTGCGGCGTTCTAAAGTGTACTCAATGATCTTTCTGCGAAACAGCAATGATCCTTTTCTTCACTGAATAACGGATCCTTTATGATAACCGTAAACGATCAGGTCAATGGCTTGATCGTGATGAGTCCCCCAAACCCCCAAATATTTCCCAAAGTCTAAGTTTGATCAGAAGAAGATTATGGTGACTCTCTGGTGGTCTGCAATTGGTGTTGTCCATTACAGTTTTCTGGAATCCAATCAGAGCATTACAGCAGAAGTTTACTGCAATCAACTCGCTGAAATGCATGCTGACTTGCAAAAAATGAGACCTGCTTTGGTGAATCGGCGTTGTCCAATTCTGCTCCACGATAATGCAAAGCCACATGTTGCAAAAATGACGCTGTAGAAACTCACAGACTTGGGATACGAGACTTTACCACAATCTCCATATTCTCCTGATCTTTCACCCACTGACTACCATTTTTAAAGCATTTAAACACGTTTTTAAGTGATAAAACTTTCAGGTCTAAATCAGAGGTGGAATCAGCTTTCAAAGATTTCTTAGCATCAAAGCCAATATGTTTTTATCAACGAGGCATAAATAATCTCGCTGATCGATGACAAAGATGCATATATGTTCATGGCTCATACTTTGACTAATCAAAACATTTCTATTGTTAATTTTTCCAGAATGAAATTATGTTTCTGAAATCGACCATTATATTCGGAACAACCTAATAATATACGACGGGCTTCTTTTATCTTCCGTCTACCAAATCTACTCAAAAGACTTTGGTCGGTCTAATGCTATAGAAGAGGACACTTGCCCAAAGTATCACGCATTCGGACTGAACCCAGAAAAATGTGATTAGGAAGCAAGTTTCTTATTGCACGGCCACACCTGCACCTGTAGAAGTTAGTTGGAGAAACTATTCTTGCTAATTAATTCTTCATCCAGTTTAAAACCACCTCTTCGCTTTGGTCAGCTTTTGTCAAAGTTTACTCTGTTGTAAGCAATTGGTCAATCTCTCCGGTCAGAGAAAATGTTCCTTTCATTTCTTTTTTACTATAATTGGAAATTCTGAGAAATGTCATGAACGTTGCCCTATTAAGATTAAAAGGTTAAAGTATTCGTTTAATACTTTGTATAATGTACCTACTTTGTGTCTGGTATAATAGTTATACTGATGTAAGCCGCAAGTATTAACTTGAGTCAATATCATTTGAGTGACGGACAAAAATACAACACTATTATTAAGTTACGGCGAGCCGGCAGTATCGTTAGCACTCAGGGTAAAATGTTTAGCAGCATTTCGTCCGTCTTTACGTTCTGAGTTCAAATTCCGCCGAGGTCGACTTGGCCTTCCATCCTTCTAGAGTCGATAAATTAAGAACCACTGAAAAAGAGGAGTCGATGGAATCGGCTAGTCCCCTCTGTCCCAAAATTCAGGCTGTGTGCCTTTAGTAGAAACGATTATTTAGTTACGTTAGGCGGTGAGCTGGCAAAATAGTTAACGCGCCGGGCAAAATGCTTAGCGGCACTTCACCCGTCTTTACATTCTGAGTTCAAATTTCACCTAAGCCGACTCTACCTTACATCCTTTCAGGGTCGATAAAATAAGCACCAGTTAAGCAGTGAGGTTGATGTAATCTACGAATACTCTATGATATATAAATTGTGCGCATTTTCCCTCCTTTGTTCTATATATTTTTCACTACAAATCACCACATGGGGAAACTACTCTTCAACGAAATTCTTTACTATGTGTGTGTGTGCGTGTGTGTGTGTGTATGTATGTGTGTGCATGTGTGTGTATGTGTGCGTATGTGCGCGCGCGTGTGTCTGTGCGTATGAGTTCATGTGTGTGTATGTATGTGTGTATTTCTATGTGTGTGTTTATGAGTGTGTGCAAGTGTGTGTGTGTGTGTGTGTGTGTGTGTGTATGTGTGTGTGTGTGTGAATATAAGCGTGTATTTGCGTTTGCTTGTGCGTATCTCATTACTTGGAAATCAGAGTTGTTGTTGTTTTTTTGTATGTCCAATTTAGTTAGCGGTTCAGCAAATCGGCAAAATACGGACCAGTAGGCTAGGTACCAGGCTGAAATAACAAGTACTGAGATCAATATGATCGACTTAAATTTACTCACGGCTGTACCACATCCTGATCGCAGTCCTATGATTGAAAGAAGTAAAAAAATGAAAGAATATCCAGTAGTTACTAAATATATTCAGCTGCATTACTGTTTTTGGTAGTTCCCGGTACAATGTATTGATCAAATGCCACAATCTCCTTCCGTCTTGTCTCACAGTCCATTCATTCTCAGCGTATATAGCTCTGTTTCTTTATCCATTTCAATTTTATTAAGTGATTTCTTGCCATCAGTTTTAGCATGCTAATGGGTAATTTTGCATAAGTTATATCTTATATTTTTCTTTTCCCTTATATATAAACATATAGCAGGGTGACTCCTGATGTTTTAACCGGTTATGCTATTTTGAAAATGATTTGTTGTTTGCATTCATTTATCTGTCCAAGGCAGACGTTGGATACTTTGAATTCGCGAAATTAACACCACCGACACACAAACACACAGACACATGCACAAATTCACACACACATACATGCACACAACACACATACATACATGCACACAACACACATATATACACACACATGCGCACACGCGAGTATATATGTATATATATGTGTGTATATATATATATATATATATATATAT
>NC_068985.1:52783284-52786881 GCF_001194135.2 Octopus bimaculoides | reverse complement strand
CATGTATGTAAGTATGTACACAGACACACACACACACACACACACACACACACACACACACACACACACACACACACACACACACACACATATATATATATACACCATCAAATGTTTGGTGTTGTAGCTACAGTTTCAATCTAGGAATGTCTAAGATACTTATATCTCTCATCTACTTTTACCATTCAGTTCAGGCTTGCCTATTTATCTTAGTCTTCCTTAGTATTTTTTCTAATTTCTTCTGTATTTCTGTGTTTTGTAATTTATCAGTTTTATGCTCTCCCAGTTACTTCCTATAGGGTAGTTCTCTTCCAAGTTTCTGATTTTAGAGTGTATATCTATCTAAGAATTTTGCGTTTTAATTATTTTTCTTCAGTATTTTTTGATTCCTATGTCTTTCCTCTACTTAATTTTGGTATCAATGCTTTTTTCTTTTTTTTACGTATACATACTACTTCCGATATACAAGAGTGGTATTCTGATAAAAGCTTTTCTGAAATGAATACATATCAGCTTTTAGGGTATTCTTGCTACTCTTTCAATACACGTTCGTTTTGTCAGAAATTGTTCTTTACATCCATAGATCGCTTTCCCCTACACCATCTTCTCATGTGAAATTCTGATGAACCATCTTGTTTAGTAAGCATAAATATCAGTGCCATACAACGTTGAGAAACAAGTCATGTATGTATGTATGTATGTATTAGCACTCTGTTGGTTACGACGATGATGGTTCCAGTTAATCCGATCAAGGAACGGCCGTTTGTCAAATTAACTTCCAAATGGCTGAGAACTCCATAGACACGCGTAGTTCTGAGAGGGATTTAGTGTGACATAGAATGTGACAAAGTTGGTCCTTTGAAGTACAGGTACTACACATTCTTGCTATCTGAGTGGACTGATAAAGCGTTTTCCTCAAGGATACAACGCACCCCCTGTAAAAGAAACATTAAAGTGCCTGTCAACATGTTTTCTGGGAAAGTGTTTCGTTCTTCAAGATGTGTATGTTTGTCAATATGATAGAAATTTTTATTATTATTATTTTGTACAGCATCAGAAAAACTGCTTCGCGGCATTTCTTCCAACTTTTTAAGTACTGATATCAAATCCCACCGACGTCAAATCTTTTCCATCGTTCCCTTTACCGTTGATAACATAAGATCAGTGACGTGCTAGGATCAATGGAATTGTCTTGCTCTTCCCATCAAAATTGCTGGCCAAGTGACAAAATTAGGAATCCCCATCATCATCATAATCATCATTTAATACTTATTATTGTCCTCTTTTTATTATGTCTTTTTTTGTTTTAATCGTTTTTACCCGCTTGTTCTCCTTATCTATCCTCAACTTCATTTCCAACCCACTTCTCCTCTTTGTCCTTCCTACTTCTCCTCATTATCATTTCCTCTTCCATCTTCTCTTTCGTTCTTGGGTCGATTGTATCGACTAGCCACCTCCCCAAAAAACTGCTGGACTTGTACCAAAATTTGATACCAATATTTTTCAGTAGACGCTAGAGACTGTGGTGCACCAAAAAAAAAAAAAATCATTCTATAATATTTATTTACTTCTCTGCATTCTCAGTTCACATCTCACTGTAGTCGATCTGTTAGATACCAGTATTCTACTCATATCTGTTAACTTTACTGCATACTTTCTTGAGAGGTAGAATTAGATATTATTATATGATGGAAGTAGCTTGGCTGAAAGTGCAGGTCTGTGTTAATTTAGTTTTACATTGCACTTTTTAGTTACGAATCTGTACTTGTATTTACGTCTCCTTAAGTATCTTTAAATATGTTTATGTAAACTTCAGACTAGCTCAAACATTTTGTTTGAGAAAGTTTTGAACCTGTAAAGGATTTCCACTGCAGATTGTCGCGGAGAAAATACTGTCTCTTAGGACAAAGTTGTGGTATAGCACCATAGTGAATAGTCTTTACAGGTTTAAATATCTTTAAAACATTGTATAACTGGACTTAATTTTGTATGCTTTTCTTCATTGCTTTACATACTTTTTCCGGCTTGGCATCTAGTCTGCGCAATCAACAAAGAAAATAATTTACTAACTTACTATAAACAAACTTTATTCCCTAATCAGCTCAGAGTTGCCTCACTTGGTATCTGCTATTGAAGAGAACAAATAAATTCGAAATGCATCCAAGAGTCCAATAGAGAGCGCTCTGAAGTGACTACGGCGTTTTAACACCTTTTTTGTCTTAAACTAGAATTTCGTCTCTCTCTCTAACAAGCTGCAGTGAAAGCTTGTACAGGTTCGAATGCTTCTCAAACAAATCTGAACTGGCCTTCTGTTTGCATATTTTCCTTCTTTTCTTCGCGCATCTACCCACGTTTAAAATTTTGGCACAATGCCAGCAATTTTTGGGGGAAGGGTAAGCTGATTACATCGATCCTAGTAATCAACAGAGTGGTACTTAATTTATCGACCCCGAAAAGATAAAAAGCAAAGTCAACCTCGGAGGAATAAATACAGAATGTAGAGACGGACGAAATGTCGTTAAGCATTTTGCCCGGCGTGCTAACGATTCTGCCTGCTCGCCGCCCTTACCCATGTATATATTGGTGTGACTTGCACTTCTATGTTGAAGTGCCACTGAAGTCGACAAAACAAAATACCAGACACGCATTTAGTATGCTTCAATCGACTCTTCTACACCATTGCTTACTTATTTTTACAAAATGAGATGTTGCTAGAAACATGCGTAAGAGATGAAGTAAATTATTCTCTGAACTTTATAATAGCTAACTTATTACCGATTTTGTATAACAAATGGTTTCGTTATTTGTTTTCTTGTGTGTGTGTGTATGTGTGTGTGTGTCTGTGTGTGTGTGTGTGTTTACTGATAACCCGTTTATCCAATATGTGTAGACACATGAACAAAAGCAAACTACAGAAGAAATCAAATCAACATCAGACAAATTCAGCCACAAGCAAAATGTCACAGAACACAAACAAAAATAAAATAAACAAAAGAAACTGTTCTCTCGGTGAAAAGATAAAACAAGAATATTTTTTCTTACATTGTAATGTGCAATACTGAAGTCTACGAAAACTAATAAACAAACGTCTGATACTAAGAAACTAAATAATATGACGGATCTTGTTTCTTGAGACGCCGCATTCAAAACAAAATCCATAAGTGAAATTCATTTGTCAATAGCATTTAGATTTCACATTTGCATTACCCATAAATGAATACATACATGCATACATACGTACATACATACATAGATGCATACATACAGACTCTTATACATGCATGCACATACACACTCATATATATATATATATATATATATATGTGTGTGTATGGATGAATGTGTGTGTATGGATGAATGTGTGTGTGTGATAACATGCCTGATGAACTTGTAAACATACAGGTGAAAATCCAGGTAGCAAGAGTCTGACACAAACAAAAGAAACATGTTTTTCATCATTTTTACCATAATAGAGATGAAAAATATTTTTCTTTTGTTTGAGTCAGACCTTTGCTACTCTGGAGGTTCTAACAGTCAACACTAAACACACATACACACACACACAAGCACAGACACAAAGATATGTATATATATTTA
>NC_068985.1:52780715-52783175 GCF_001194135.2 Octopus bimaculoides | reverse complement strand
TATATATATGCACATAAATAATGAAGAAGAGTTAAACGCAGGTGTTATTCAAGTCTTTATACTTCCGACATATGTTTCGAAGGAAACATTGGTTTTATTCCAGAGGGATTAAAATAATGCAAAACAGTGCGATCGTCTCATCAGGGGAAAAAAGAGAAACAAAACACATCAATAACCCTAATTTTAACCGTATGTGATGACTGCGTGTAGGATTATTTATGAATATATCAATGGCCAGACATTTTATCAGAAAATATATAGAGGAAGAACGTTTATAATTACGTGCAAGTCAAAATTATAACTCAGAGGGTTTTAAAACCGTTACATGTTAAAAATAGCAGCCAAAACCGCTATAAAGCCATTTTATTAGTCATATTATTTCTCTTCACAATAAAATCTGTCTGCGGGCGACATGATAAATAGAATTCACATCTTAAAAATAACTGGTTAATTCCATATTGGACTTTCGACGTTAGGGACCTCTTAAGGGAACCATTCATCTCGTCAGAGGAAATATTCGTATAGATAGAAATCAAAGCAAGACTTTACCTTGGGGCTAGCATGAATACCAACCGGCAAGAAAAATGATTCAGCCTCTATCTACACATTCAAGTTTTGAATTCAAATGCCATGCACAGCGTTTATGTGAAAATACCGGTAAATTCGAGCCACAGCAAAATCACCAGATATGAGTCGGGAGAAATTAAATAATTAGAAATTAATATAAGAAATATAAAATTATGGAGGATATATTATACATAATTAAGATTATTTATGAATATATCTATGGCCAAACATGTTATGATAAAATACATAAAAGAAGAACGTTTATGGTTATGAACGAGTCACAATTATATCTAACTGGGTTTCGAAACCGTTACATGTAAAAAATAGTAGCCAAAACCGTTATAAAGCTTTTTATTACTCGTATTATTTCTCTTCACAATAAAAACTATCAGGCGGCATTTAAGCTAGTGCATAGCTTTTAAGCAGGTGAGATCGAATGGGAAAATCTGCAAACAAGTCTCTGAATTGTTTTGGAGAATTTGTTGCAGTTGCTTCCTCCAGAGTCATATCCTAATGATGATCATATTCGTCGCTAAAAAGAAAAAAGAATCATGTAAAAAAATTGCCGAAAACAATCGCAGTAATGAAAACATAGGACTCCAAAATTTCAAGATTGCAGGTCCGGATTCGGTCCGGACTGTTTTTAATTTACTCACAGAGTTGGCCTTTAGATTATAAAAAAATTATCACACAGAAAAAAAAAAAAAGTTATCGCAAAAAGTCACGTAAAAAAATTGCCCTAAACAATCACAGTAATGAAAACTTGGGAATCCAGGATTTCAGAATTGTGGGTCCGGATTCGACCCGAACTGTTTTTAATTTACTAACGAAGTCAGTTTGATTCCAAAATGGTACGATATTTTGGACTATGGCCTCTAGGAGTACAGCTGAAAAAGTATGATACACTGATATTCACATTTATTATATTATACTATATTATTATGTTATATTAAGGTGGCGAGCTGGCAGAATCGTTAGCACACCGGGCGAAATGCTTAACGGTATTTCGTCTACCGTTAGGTTTTGAGTTCGAATCCCGTTGACATTGCCTCTCGTCGTCCATAAAATTAGTACCAGTTACGTACTGTGGTCGATGTAATCTATTTAAACACTTCCCCCAAAATCTGAGTTTTGTGCTTTCTGTAGAAAGGATTTATTAAAGTTGAAAAAGTGTGTGTGTGTGTGCCTCAGAGTTCATGACTTTGCAAATATGTCTATGTCTACACTATGTAGTTTCGATGTTTTGCATTGAAAAATAAAATCAGGTTTCCTTTAATTTCATGTTTTTGCATCAACAAACATTAGTTCAATATTTACAAATAAGAAAAATAAAACCCAACTAGTGATGAAAACTCACCCCACTCGCAAAATACTATATTCTTTTCCAGTGACGATTAAGACACGCTGAGGACGGATAACCCTGCAGAAACTTGAGTCCGAGTGTATAACGTAAGGCTGTTTCTCTCCGGAAACAGTTCTGCAACCATAGGATGAATTTGATCAGATAGAATGCTTAAATAGTCTTGACTATTATTCTGCCATGAAGGGAAACTCTTGGGCCGACTTTCTAAGATATAGCCCCCACCCCTTCCACCAGATCATCACAGATCCTCCTCCATGTGTAACAGTTCGAAGAAGGAAGTCTAGGTCAGATGCTTCTTTTGGCTGTCTCCACACGTATCCACGATCGGTGCTCGGAAATAAGGTAAAGGATGACTCGTCCGAGAAAGTAACATTCTTCCACTAATCTAGAGACCAATTCGGTAGGTTTTTACCCCACTCTAAACGCTTTGCAACGTTTGTTTTTGAAAGTAGTAGTTTTCTTATTGCAGCTCTCCCGTAAAATCCGGCTTTCTGCAGTTCCCGGTGAGCAGTTTTTGTAGAAACTGGGTT
>NC_068985.1:52777677-52779698 GCF_001194135.2 Octopus bimaculoides | reverse complement strand
AAAACACTTAAAGCTCCACGAGGCTCCGGCAGGGGATGATGGTGAACCCTGCTCTACTCTTTCACCACAACCTTCTCTCACTCTTACTTCCTGTTTCTGTTGTGCCTGTAATTCAAAGGGTCACCCTTGTCACGCTGAATATCCCCAAGAACTACGTTAAGGGTACACGTGTCTGTGGAGTGCTCAGCCACTTGCACGTTAATTTCTGAGCAGGCTGTTCCGTTGATCGGATCAACTGGAACCCTCGACGCCGTAAGCGACGGAGTGCCAACAACAAGTAAATTAGAACAGCGTAAAAATGAAGTGTCATACTCAAGAATACAAACCGCCGCTTGGTCCAGGACATTCTGATTGTTAATCAGACATCCTAACCACTAAGTCACAAGCCTTCACTACGCAGCCATCTGAAAGGAAAAAACGAGAAGGAAAATAATCAGATGCAGCGACAAAGCATCAGGAAGGAGACATTTTGGAGAAAGGTTATATATACTAAGATGTGTGAAAGCGAATGAAAAAAGCGTAAAGATTATTATTATGTACGAATGACAGAGAGAAGAATGAATAAAGGACTTTACAAAACGTGGAAAGAAAGAAGCAGGCAAGAAGCCATATAAAGAAAGGTTATATATACATATTATGTATTAGTATATAACAGGAGAAAGTATAAGGTTTATGATTATAGAAATACTTATAACTTGCAATTCGGAGAGAGGAGAAGACGAAAGTTTATGAAATGTTAAACAATAAAGGAAAACGAGTAAGTTAGAGTAATAAAGAAAGAAAAGGGATAAAAGAAGGAAAAAAGAATATATAATGAAATAAGCAATAGTGAGGTGAGACTATACACAGACACACACACACACACACACACACACACACACACACACATATATATATATATATATATATATATATATATATATATATATATATATATATATATATATATATATATATAGACATATGTAGTTACATACAGTACATATGTGCGGGGGTATACGCACACATACATATACATACATATACATATTTACATACATACTTACATACATACTTACAAACATACATACACACAAACACTCACACACACACACATATGAAACAGAAAACTTTTGAGGATATACCAGCATCCCAACTTATATTCACTCTGTGAAAGAGTGAATAAAGCGTTTAATGGGGGGAAAAGAGAACTTGATAATGAGGAAATAATATTTCTTGAACAACAACTCCACCGATATCTCCAGGGCTCGAATATATGGCTTTAGAACAAATTACTGAAGGGTTTTGACAAAGAGCTGTTTGAGATGATAAGAAAGAACGGCCCAGGGCAGAGGATAAGAGAGATACTATTCTCAAAAGAATACCTTTCAAGAATGCCTAAATATATACAAAAATGCTAAAATATTTTTCGGAAAATATTTATTCATACTTACACGATAATATGTCGCAAATCCATACAAAATAGCTTGAAAGATATCCAAACTTTTCTTGAAGTTTCTATTAATGTACTTCTCAACTGACCATAGGCATCAGAAAATATTTACCAAAATGGCTATGCACGTTAGCTTTATCTATTTTAAAAATGGGTATGAACAGAGTGGTTTCCGCAATGGAATATAGTATATACCGGTACCCTACATTGGATACCATTAAACTTCGCATCTGACAGCTCTCTGACGGCTAATGAAAATCGCTCCATACCAAATCTATACATTCAATGTGATGTAGCCTAAGGAACGTATATGTTAATAAACTCTGAGTTGTGATGGAGTTAAATCATCATTTGCTTCCCCAAAATAAAAGGCATTAACACTTGTAGATATATGCATAGGACTTAGTTTGTTGCCAAATACACGAACGCACACGCGCGCGTGCATGCATGAATGCATACATATTCACATACATACATACATACATGCATACAAACATACATGCATACATACATACATACATACATACGTGTGTGTGTGTCAATCTGTTTGTATATATATATATATATATATATATATATATATATATAT
>NC_068985.1:52773680-52777325 GCF_001194135.2 Octopus bimaculoides | reverse complement strand
TATATATATACAAATATATATATATATATAAATATATATGTATACAAGAATATATATATATATATAAATATATCTATATGTAAATATATATATATATCTATGATTTCTTCAGAAAATATCGGTCCCACAATACGCTTTCTCGAAATTACTATCCATACTCTAA
Organism: Octopus bimaculoides; assembly: GCF_001194135.2. Taxonomy (NCBI): domain Eukaryota; kingdom Metazoa; phylum Mollusca; class Cephalopoda; order Octopoda; family Octopodidae; genus Octopus; species Octopus bimaculoides. The sequence continues at coordinate 52,777,162 of NC_068985.1, read as the reverse complement.
CTTTTGGGGGATGTAGAGCTTGAACATGCGTCGTGTGTGGATTCTCAGTGCTCCATAATCTTGTGTTTTGCGAGTTTATGTGTCCCGGCAGATGAAACCAACGCCCCATCGGTGTAAAAACACCCATCCAGCACTTCTATGCCTTTTTCGGCAACAAAGTTTTGGAACCAATGACAATAATGAAGCCTTTTAGCATAAAATTCAATTTCTTTTTTACTGCCATGTGAGCACTTCTTAGGTTGATTTCCGTTTCCTGTGACAATTTGCGTGAGGACTTTGACGGACTTGCCAACAGTTTATCAGAAATATTGGAAAGTGTTTCATCTGAAAGAGCAGTAGACCTACGGCTTCTTGCTGCGTCTTCCATTGAGCCTGAGTTCTAAATCTTCTTATCAAATCCAGCACAGTGTCACAACCTGGAAAAACAGTATCTGGAAAAGTTTGAAAAAAAAACAAAAAAAAAACGGACGTTCTTCAATGGTTAGCATGTCGACACGCTGAAAGGTTCACAGTAACTGAGGGACAATATCAATAGCCAAGTTGCGCATGCGCAGAAAGAAAATTTTCACTGCGGAGAGTCTTTTTGAACACTCTGTATAAAATATATATATATATATATATATATCGAGGGAGAGAGAGAAAAGAGACAATTATTTTCTCTATATAAAAATAATTACTGTTTAATTCTTATGTATTAACTATGTATGTATGTATATTTGTATGTATGTATTTGTATATATATATATATATTGATATACATACATACATAGTTAATAGATAAGAAGCAAACAGTAATTATTTTGTTACTGTATGTTTATGCCTTCATTAATGTGCTTATATTTACAACATATTGCCAAGATTTTATAGACAATATATCCTACTCTTTTTCTAAGTTGCACACTTATGGCAATGATTTTCTTATATTAAATGCTGCGCATATAGTTTATGATTCTCAGTTATTTTCAATATCACCCCTCTATATAATTTATATGTTTTATGATTTATCTCCTGCTCTTTATACTTGGAAATATCTTTTAATTCTTTGAAGGAAATCTAATATCTGCTAGGATTTAAATGCCGGTAAAGTCAATCATTTTGCCTCTACATCTAGTAGTAATACATACGTTCATGTTTAACTCTGCTCTTCAATCAATATATCAAGAAATTATTTATCATTTTTATTAAGGATTGTTTTCAATTTCTCACATCTTGTTTCTGTATCATGTTTGTAGATTTGACATAGCTATGATTTTGTAACATTTATTTATAACAGAATCAGGTATTGCCTTGAAATGAGTATGACGTACATTCTCAGCATTTCGTTCTGAACTCTGAGAAGAACTGTTGAAAATATTGGCATTATATGTTGGCTTGTTGAATCGTAATAGAGCATTAGCCATGAATATAGTATCCGCTATTGTATTATTTCTATTTTCCCCATTTTGTTTTGTCTTCCAGTAATACATTTGTTTGATTTTGAAAGATATTCTCCCCTATCAGCTTAACATCTGAACACTTTGTGATGGACTTCTTGTTAACTATGTATTTATGTAAAAGTACAGTAGTGATTTTTACGGCCGTTTTCTATTTTTAGTTAGTTTATTCCGCCCACTGACCATGATAAATATAACATTTCAATAGCTGATTTTTGGCAGTATCCTCTCATTCCTCTCATTAATCTTCTTATATTTCTTCCTACTCATTTTAATTCGTTCACTTCTCAGATAATCACATTAAAACAATCTATAACTTTTTACGGTTAATGTTTTAGAAATGTTTCAAAACTTGTTTCTAGCATTTAGAGTGAAACGATCGAATACGCCAATAGTATACTTGTTCAACCTTTCTCTTTTTACGTGTAGAGTGGAGTCAAGACGATGGTTTCTAAAAGCCCTTGCGGTGTTGAGATATCAGACAATATTTATTCTCATTTTGTTCATTTCAAACAAATTAGAATAATGGAGCCAGTTTTGCCCAATTTTTCTCTATGTCATAGCCATATCGCAGATTGAATTACAAATTTCAGCGGCCAAATAAATATAACTTCATATGAAATTTTAGCAATGCATTGAAGAAACCCACTCAAGGGTGTCTTCGTAAGGACCTGTCGTACCGCCAGTGATAAGCCACGAACTCTTGACACTTCAATCTGTAAGTTGGTCTTTTCCCAGCACTAAAAACGCTGCAAACCCTCGTGATTTTTTTTTCTTTGTTCCTAAATATGTATGCTTCACTTATTTCTAATTTTGTTCGTATTTCAGCCATCTGATAATATAAACAATCCATATGCACGTGACGTATGTGTGTGTGTGTCTGTATGTTTGTGTGTGTGTGCATATATGTGTGTGTGTGTGCATATATGTGTGTGTGCATGTATGTGTGTCTGTGTGTGTGAGTGAATATATATACTTCTGCACTCACTGTTGCAGTTGATCAAAACAAGTTGAATATCTGAATGGTTACGCAACACAGACCTTTGCTGTTCATCCGTTCGACAGCCACAATATGTAAATGCAATCTGGACCAGTATGTTAGAACTAAGTACATTATAAGTAGTAGATATGCATTTGGATTTTCGCTAAAACATTCTACCATTCATGAAGATCTGTTAAACTTTTCTTTATCATATTTCTTTCTATTTAGATACATTATTGATCTCCAACTCGTTGCAGTCGATTTGTTCCGCTGCTCTGGCTCTAATGTTTATGTTATATTTGTTAGGTTCTATGAGTCGAGAACTCTATCGAATCTAATTCAGTTTCTGTTCTAGATATCTTTGCTCGTAGATTCGTTTCTTAGTAAGAATCCTATCATTAAAACCCACCTTTTACTTGTAATAGAATATATCATTCCTATGTAGTTTTATTTCATTGAATATATTATACAAAACGTTAACAGACAGACAATGTTTATGTAAATTTAAGTCTTAGAAAATTTAATAATGAACTGTTAAAGCAATTTAGAAATCTATCGTGATATAACATTTGACTCTGAGGAAAGTACCTTGGTATCTTGAAATTCAATAATATAGTAAAATGAATGATTAGTGTAAAAATTATTATGATTATGTTAAAGTAACCTAATTTTTATTATGTGTTTCCCTTGTACTAACATTAGCGGCTCTGTGGGACTTGGCTATGTACAGTATTTTGTATTGCTTTAATATTTTGTATTGCATTGTATTGTATGTAATATATGTTTATGGACAAGAAGCGATAAATTTGTCTGTATATTTGTAGCTCCTCATATAAATGACAATAAATAAACAAAATATTGTGAACAACGGTGGTAATGAAACTGAAGCCATTGATGGTGACAATGTGGCACCCGGCAGGCTCAGAGATTCTGGTCCGGCTCCAGCCTGTCGATATCCAGAAAGGGATCACAACACACGGCGTAGATGGAGCAAGCAAATTAATGCTGTGGTCATGGAATGTTGCTACCTGAGCAACCCGGCAGGGGTGGAGGAGGGGGAAGAAGAA
>NC_068985.1:52764397-52769051 GCF_001194135.2 Octopus bimaculoides | reverse complement strand
TATATATACATATATATATATAGATAGATAGATAGATAGATAGATAGATATAAACATATGCATATACATACACACACACACACGCACACACGCACACACACACACACATATATATATATACACACACATAATATATATGTACACACACTCACACGTACACACATACTCACACACGCACACACACACACACACACACACATATATATATATATATATATGTATATACATATATATATATGTATATACAAGGCGGATTTAAACTATGGGAGAGAGGCGGGACTCTTCAATTTCGGCGGGTCCAACTTTCACAGGAAATGAATGTCATAACAAATCACTAAATTTTCATCTCAAAGTCCGTCAATTGCATGTAAGTGAAATTGATAAGTCAGCACATAAAAAGTTTAAATGGATCTCATACAGAATACTGGATATTATGTGCGAGGATATAATCTAAATAAAAACAAAAAAAAAACAAGATTGTTTCAGCAATAAAAGAGAAGAGGAACTGATAACTGCCATGTATATCCACATCGTTTAAGCCAGCCGTGGGCATACTAAACCAGGTAATTTATACATGCCTCGTTACACTTACATCTAAGACAGATAAGTAGACCTGAAATCAAAGTTAATCATGTGTTAACATAAAAGAGTTCAAGCGATCAATAGCAAATCGAAGATTAAATGTTTCGTTTCCATAAAAAATATTTTTCTTGAAATTTCTTGAAAATAATGTTACACTTACATAGTAGCGGAGAAGCTTCACAAACGCTTCAGAAAATAGTTTGCAAAGGAATTGTGTAAAACACGAATGAATCCCTCTAAACTTCAAACAATCATGTAGCGATAGTTCAGCTTACACCTCTACTTTCACATTCGTTCATTAAAATGCCGTCTGCATATGTAACAGTTCAAATCATTTTGTGAAAGAAGATGACATTTTGGTTTGTAATTAAAATGTTAGTGACGTCCTTTAGTTTATTTTTAGATTTGGACATTTTTCCTTTTTTTAAATTTTTTTCTTAAATCTACCTCTTTTCGACTAGAAACTTATGGTCGTTACACCTCCGCTGAAATAGTAACTAATGATCACCAGAGTTAGTTGAAAATTGCTGGTCACAGACAACCTGAAAGCTATAGTCGCAGAATAGCATCAGCAATAGTGACAGGCGCTAAATTAGTATCATCAGTGAGATATTTTTGTTAAAATGGAAATGGTTTGGTAAACAGAGTCAGCCAAATTTATATTTCCATTTAAGCAACAACATGAAAATAGTGGATTGAGTCAAAAGTTTTGCAATACTTCAGTAAATTATTAGCTTTATTCGTCAAATTACACCAAAAGCAAACTAGCATTCAAAGTAGAGGCCATCGTATTGCACCGACTGAAGCCACATTTCTGTCATTTCTTTGATCCCACGCTGATACCAGTTCTTGTTCTTCGAGGCAAAGAACTCCTACATTGAAGCTTTCACCTCCTCTTGGTTGATGAAACGTCGCGAGCGCAGGAAGTGATCCATGAATCGTATCAAATAATAATTCGATGGAACTAGGTCCGGACTATATGCTGGGTGTAGTAGTACTCCAATTCACTCAAGTTCTTGGAGTTTATTTTGGGTTGTTCGACCGGTATGAGGTTTTGTGTTGTCTTGTTGCAGAAGAGCTCGCATTTTGTTAACCAATGCCGTCTGTTTTTGCCGCACAATGGCCTACATCCACTCCAACTTTTCAGAGTACAGGAGGGTATCGACCGTCTGGAGCGAATTTGTAGTGAATTATCCCCTTATAATTCCGCCAGATGCAGAGCATCACCTTGTGTTTCAAACGCCCATGTTTGGCGACAGTCTCCTGAAGCTAGCTCTTGCTGAACCACTGTCTATGCACGTTAGGAGTGCAGAAAAATATCTCCCTCCGATTATTACTTGCCCCTATCGCTGGCTCATTTTCTGCACTCGGGACGTTTCATCAACGAAGAGAAGTTGGGAATTTCAGTGAGGGAGTTCTTTGCCTCGAAGGGAAAGAAATGGTATCAGCCCCTATTATGAATGCTAGGTGGTTTTTGTTGTAACCTGACGAATAAAGTGAACAACACTGTACAACAAATTTCAGGGTAAAACAAACAACATAATTCTCATGTACATTTTATTATGAAGTTAATTGTGCTAAATTCGAATTTTATAACAACATTTCCCATCGCATCATTTATTTTGCTCCCAAAGTCAGATTAAATATGTCCATTGTAATTAATTCATAAATATATAATGAATCAGCATGTTTGTTAGCATTATATAATGTATTAACCTACATTTTAGTATTTACTTCTTCGTTAATAAGACGTCTCAGGTGTGTCACGCTTCAGTTTCCAGCAGAAGTCAGCCAGCATAGCTGTGCTCCATATACCCTTTTATCTGTTTTCCAGTGACGCTATATCTTGATGGAACCTCTCTCCATGTTCATCACTTATACCTCCTGCATTCTCTGTGAAGGACATGAGAAAGTGTATCTTCAGTGACATATTGCATCCGAGATCTTGGTAGCACTTGATTAGGCTCTCCAGTATATTATCTCGCTGGGTCACTTAGTGTTTTCCCAGAAGTCCTTTGCATACATCCTTTGAATGCAATCCAGGCCGCTAGCTCAGTTTCATCCATTGTCCCTTCGAAGTCTTCATCCGCTATAAGTTGACGAATCTGAGGTCTTACGAATACGCCCTCTTTAATCTTGGCGTCACTTATATTAGGGAAGACCGCCATGAGGTACTGGAAACATGGCTTGTTATGTTGCAGTGCTTTGGTAAATTGTTTCATTAGGCCTAGTTTTATATACAGTAATGGCAAAATGATTTTCTCCTTCTTAACCAGTGGCTCATGATTTACATTATGGCATCCAGACGTCATAGTTTCCCGAGGTGGCCATTCTGAATATACATAATATTCTGATCTGGCCCTACTATCCCACTTGCAAATGAAGCACATACACGTGGTATTTCCAGTTTGTAGCCCATTAAGTAGGGCTACTACTTTCAACTTCGCACAAATTAGCCACTCGTGCTCCTTGTAACTTATGCAGTCTAGAATAAAAGTGAGGTTCTCATATGTCTCCTTTAAAATGACTGAGTGAGCAACTGGAACTGAAGGCATGGTGTTCCCAGTGTGCAACATAACCGCTTTTATGCCGTAAAAGGGATGCATCTATGAATAACCTCCACTCATTTGGTTCATAGGTCGGCTCAAGGGCATTGAGCAAGTCCCTGATATCATTACGATAAGTCAAGTTGTTTTCCAAAGTGAAGAATTGTAGATCTGTGGAACACCTAAATTCTGTAATTCGAGCATCTTTATCCAACAGGTTCCAATTTTTGTAGGCGTGAGGCCAGGACTTCACTCTGTCGCTTAGTAAATGTTAGATCACGAACTCGATCATTGAGTTCAGGTTGAGTGATGAAGTGTGGTGTCTTGTCAGATTTACCACGGATTTGGACCCATATAACTATAAAAATATTGAGTGTACTTTTATAATTTTCATAGGTTAAGTTGGAAAATACCTTGGGAACACCCAATTAAAATTATATCAAAATCTGTTAATAACTTTTAGAGTTATTATTTCCGGCCCAATCCTGTTTGCACTCAATTCCTACGGAACCATCAGTGTATTTAACGTAAGATAATAATTTACGAGAAACTGAAGGACCATAGAAAGAAACGGATGTTATATTCGTGATCTACATACAAAATGACCCTGGAAAAGGTCATTTTCATTTCCGATTTTCTTTTTCAACGTTATAGCGTAATTTACCAAAATATTGCAAAACTTTTGACTCCACACAATAACAATAGCAACAAATTGGTAGGCCAGCATCTCGGGAGATACCATTTTGATTGGCATATAGGGAAAAATATTTTTGCACTTTTTAGTATAGTAATTTCTAGTGTTTGACGAACTGGATTGAAGATGACAAAAAATATAGAAAAAGAAAAAAAGAAAACAAAAGGGTTTTAATGAAAAACAATTTCAACAAGTCACATTCCAAAGTTCGAAAAAACAAAAAAACAAAAAACAAAAAAAACAACATGGTTTTACCTTTTGCGTGAGGTTACGCGTAAGAGATAACTTTTGAATTAAAACTAAATTAAAAACTAATATTTTGGAAGCTCTCTTACCTTTTTTCTCGTAAATATGATCAGCCTACCAAAAGACTTCGATGTGGAATTGAATAATGAAGTTTAAGAATCACAATATAAGTGTGTGCGTGATTCTTGTTTGTTTGTGTGTGTGTAGATGTGTGCATGAGAGAATGAGTGTATGCAAATCTCTCTCTGTCTATTACACATACACGTACAGACATACACACACACATACACATACATAATACTTTTCAGTGGTATTACAATTGTTGTTTTCATCTTTATTTTATTCTCTACTTTGGCGACACCAATTACTAATCGCTAAAGTAGAGAAAATGTCATTTTTTAAAGCATATTTTTTTTAAGAACCAGTGTTTCAGTGAGACTTAATTCATGCAAGATTGCTGGCAGGTGGCAGGGTGTTGCTCCCGGTATGGAGGACCTACTACCTGTGGCAGGGAGAGCCCACGTGATTGCTGGGTAGTGCGCTGAAATTCCCTTTTTTGCTCTCCTATAAATCCTGCCATATATAT
>NC_068985.1:52762067-52763316 GCF_001194135.2 Octopus bimaculoides | reverse complement strand
ATATATATATATATATATATATATATATACGACGGGCTTCTTTATATTCCGCCTACCAAATCCACCCAAGGCTATGGTAGAAGTTGCTGCGTAGTGGGACTGTACCCAGAACCTTATGACTGGAAAGCGAGATTCTTGGTACACTGCCACGCTTGGACCTATTCTCTCTCTCCCCTCTCTCTCTATATATACATATATATTTTTTAATATGTGTGTGTGCATTTCACTATCTTCTTATAACGCACACACGCATAACCATTCCTTAATAATGGTCTCCTTTGGAGTTTTTTTGTGAGCCCTGGTACACGTAGCGCCGGTAATCTTTTTGCCATGGCATGTAAACGACCGACATCATATGACACCTCTTCAACGGGATACCTGTCTGTTGCAGTTTTCGAGCCAGCAATTTTGAGAGGAGGAGAGAACATGAAGATCACATGTACCCCGGTACTTGACTAGTACTTTATTTTATCGACCCTGGATGGATAAAAGCAAAGTTGGCCTTGGTAGGATTTGAACTCAGAACTTAAAGAACTGGAAGAGATGCCGCTAAGCATTTTATTCGACTTTGTAACTATTCTGCTAGATCACCACCTTCTCCTTTAGTAAGGGATATTCCTAAAAGTCAAATTAACATTATATAAAATTCTGTCTCCACAAATAGAAGCTCTTACTCCTAGACAGGGCTTACAAGGTAGCCATTGAAAACAATATCCTGCTCTAATACAATAGCTCATTTTCTTACTGCAATTCTTAAAATCATCGGAGAAATCTACACGGTATTGCACGGTCTGCTAGAAATAGTAATCAAATGTACATAAAATCACATCTTATACTGTTGTAAAAGGAAATGTTGTTGTTGTTGTTGGCACTCCGTCGCTTACGACGTCGAGGGTTCCAGTTGATCCAATCAACGGAACAGCCTGCTCGTGAAATTAACGTGCAAGTGGGTGAGCACTCCACAGACACGTGTAGCCTTAACGTAGTTCTCGGGGATATTCAGCGTGACACAGTGTGACAAGGCTGGTCCTTTGAAATACAGGCACAAGAGAAACAGGAAGAAAGAGTGAGAGAAGAAAGTTGTGGTGGAAGAGTACAGCAGGGTTCGCTACCATCCCCTGCCGGAGCCTCGTGGAGCTTTAGGTGTTTTCGCTCAATAAACACCCACAACGCCTGGTCTGGGAATCGAAACCGCGATCCTATGACCACGAGTCCGCTGCCCTAACCACTGGGCCATTGCGCCTCCACA
>NC_068985.1:52760964-52762057 GCF_001194135.2 Octopus bimaculoides | reverse complement strand
TGTTGTTGTTGTTGTTGGCACTCCGTCGCTTACGACGTCGAGGGTTCCAGTTGATCCAATCAACGGAACAGCCTGCTCGTGAAATTAACGTGCAAGTGGGTGAGCACTCCACAGACACGTGTAGCCTTAACGTAGTTCTCGGGGATATTCAGCGTGACACAGTGTGACAAGGCTGGTCCTTTGAAATACAGGCACAAGAGAAACAGGAAGAAAGAGTGAGAGAAGAAAGTTGTGGTGGAAGAGTACAGCAGGGTTCGCTACCATCCCCTGCCGGAGCCTCGTGGAGCTTTAGGTGTTTTCGCTCAATAAACACCCACAACGCCTGGTCTGGGAATCGAAACCGCGATCCTATGACCACGAGTCCGCTGCCCTAACCACTGGGCCATTGCGCCTCCACATGTAAAAGGAAATGACCGATACGATAATGTACAATGTACAAACTTCTATAATGAGTGGATAATAACGGATGGGATGCCTGATTATTGGTCAGTTCTCTGTTGAGTTGATTTTGAGGAAACAACAACTACTTTCAACGCGTATTTACCATGGTAGGAAATTTGTGAGGTGGAAAGTTAGTTGATTATGTTGACCCTCAGTGGTTGACTGCCATTTTATTTTAAGACTAGGCAGAGGCATGGCTGTGTGGTTCAGAAGCTCGCTTTTCAAGCAAATGGTTTCGGATGCTGCTTGGGGCAAATGCCTTCTACTATAGTCCCGGGCCAACCAATACCTTGTGAATGAATTTGGTAGACGGGGACTGGGTTCAAGCCTGTCGAATATGAGGTAAATACCATCATGAGATTGGGAAGGCAACTACTTGACAAGCATTCCCTATTCGACAACCCTGAACTGTTACCCAAAGAAATTGCAAGACTCTACCGTAACATAACATCAGAGGAGAGGATGAATGCATTCCAGCAGAAGACCATGCATGGATACGTTAACAGAAAGCTCCAGGGTGATAACAACATTGACAACCAGAGCAGTCTATCGTGGACAAACAATCGGGTCACCAACTCTCACTTTGAAGGGTATGCCTTTGCTATTCAAGAACAAGAAATAGCAACCAAATTCCTAATAAACAAACGGGACA
>NC_068985.1:52751495-52758869 GCF_001194135.2 Octopus bimaculoides | reverse complement strand
ATATATACATATATATATATATTTGCAATGTGTCTGTGACCGATGAGGAGACAACTACTCCGAAATGTTAACATCTTATAGCCTATGTAGGTGGCGCTGCGAGCTGGTCAGCATATTCGAACTGATAACAACATAGTAATTTCACTTATCAGTGCTTACTGCTCCCCTCCCGTAATTTACTTACGCTGAGCTGCCGTATAGCGTTGCCACTCATCGTACGGTGATTGGAAAAGCATAAGAGAGGTAATCTCTTAATTCAGCTTGCAGTGCCATCTGCTTAGAGTCTGTGACCGATGAGAAGATAACTACTCCGAAATGTTAACATTTCATAGTCTACGTTGGAGGCGCTGAGAGCTGATTTAGGTGTATACACATCGTTTATCGACGAGCGAGATATATTCTCCGTGACAAAACACAGTGAGTAATTTCTTCTCCATTTTGAATATGCAGCAAGCATATTTGGACTGACGATAACATATCAATTTCATTTATCACTGCTTAGCGCTCCCTCTGCGTGATATATATATTTATACACACACATGCAAAGCGCGCGCGCGTGCACACACACATATATGTATTTATATACATATCTATTTATGTATGCATGTATCTATCTATCTATTTATCTATCTATCTATCTATACATACATACATACATATATACATATATACATACGTGTGTGTGAGTGTGTGTGAATGTGAGTGTTCGTGTATTCTTTTTTTGTTGTAGGGAATATTGGCTCTCGAGGGACATCGTATGAAGCTAAATATTGGGATAAAGAACTCCTTTGGATAGAAAATGCCGATGCCCTGTGTATGTGTATGTATGTTTGATAATAGATGCTAGTTTGTTTACGCTCCTCTAACCTAGTGATTCAGGAAAAGTGGCGACATAATAAGTTCCACGCTTGAAAATCAGTATTGGAATCGATTAAATCGATTAAGTCCCTTCAAAGCGTGGATCCCAGCATTGACACAGTCCAGTGACTGAAACAAGTGATGCATACGTCTCTCATGTTACTGAGGTATGCAGCAATGGAAACAATATGGTATTGCTTAGGTGGGAAAATCCTGAGTCGTGTCATTCCTTAAGAGTAGAAATCTTCCACCATCACATCGGAACAATCCAGGTAGTTCTATTTTCATTCCATTGCTAAAGACCATACGAAGATAAACAAAATTCGTCAACCGAGGCAGTTCATTTAGGAGTTATTCTGTTAAATTGTACTATAACGATTAAATGGACAGAATAAAATAAGAAATACGTTAAAATTCGTCTAACTTATTTTGTTTAGTTCTTGAAACCTTATTTACATTATTTACATTATTTATATTTGACGGATATTTGTCATCTTGTTTGTTGTTAACACAATGTTTCATCAGGTGTCTTGGGGAAATTTTGAACCTGGGTTCTCACTCCTAAGGTATTTTTTCGATGTTGTTGTTGTTGTTGTTATTATTATTATTATTATTATTATTATTAAGGTCACTGCCTGGAGTCGAACTCGAAATCTTGGAGTTAGTAGCCCGCACTCTTAACTGCTACGCCATATGCTCGTGAGCATATGGCGTAGTACAGCCATGCAGTACTTCTTGAAAGTACTGCATAGCTGTGCGGTAAGAAGTTTGCTTCCCAACCACTTGGTTCCAGAAGCAGTCGCTCTGTATGGCACCTAGAGCGAGTGTCTACTCCTATAGCCCCGGGCCGACCAAAGTACTCTGAGCGGAGTAAGCAAACAGAAACTGAAGGAAGCCTATCATATATATATATATATATATATATATATATATGTATGTATGTATGTATTTATGTATGTATGTATGTGTGTGTGTGCATGCATGTGCGCACGCCCCTGAGTGTCTATATTTTTGTGCTTGCTCCCACCACTGCTTGACACCCGGTGTTGGTTCGTATACGTCACCGTAACATTAGCGATTCGGCGAAAGAGAACAACAGAATAAGTTCCAAGCATTAAAAAAATACAAGTGATGGGATCGATTCGTTCGACTAAAATTCCTTAAGGTTGTGCCCTAGTATGAACGCAGTCTAATGACTGTAACAAGTAAAAGATGAAAATATAAAAACATTAGATTGATATATGTTTGACATTAAAATACATCGCTATTTTTAAAATGCACTGACGTCAAAGTAAAGTCTACATGAAAATCAAAAGGGTGAATAATACTGATACAAAGAGAGAAAAAAAACTGAGAAAACAAACAAATGATTTAGCAGTTCCGAAAAGTATTGTAGGAAATAAACCGTATTCTCTCTTTATACTTTTAATTTAATAAGAGATTAAATTTGAAAAGATTTGAATGGAACTCTGGGTTGGGAATAAAAGCTAAATTAAAGTTAATAGCTTTGGAAGATGAATATCCTAATGTTCAAAAAATGTGTTTCAACATAAAAAGTAACATTAGGGTGTCGAGCTGGCAAAATCGTTAGCACGCCGGGTAAAATGCTTAGAGAATTCAAATTCCTTTGATCAAATGCCTTTGATCTTTTCGGAGTCAATAAATTAAGTACCAGTTGAACACTTGGATCGATGTAACCGACTTACCCACTCCCTTTAAATTGCTGGCCTTGTGCAAGAATTTGAACCCAATATCATTTTACTTCTCAGGGAGCGAGATGGTGGAATCGTTAGCACGCCGGAGAAAATGCTCAGTGGCAGAGAAGACCACTATAAATCTCTTATTTTAGTATTGCTGATATAGAATTATATGAAGAACTATTCGACCCATTGTTTCTTATTTTATTTCTTTAACCCTGCGACAGCATTTCACTTACAGAAATGAAGGGCACTACAATGTACCAGCATATGATTCAGTTAGCATTTCAACATACTCTGCATGGCAAAATCGTTACAATTTCGGCACAAGGCTAGCGATTTTCGGGAAAGGAGTTAGTTGATTACATCAATCTCAGTTTGACTGGTTCTTTATTTTACTTATTCCGAAAAGATGAAAGGTTAAGTTGACATTAGGGTGATTTGAACTCAGAAAGTAAAGAGCCGAAAGAAATGCTGTTCAGTATTTTGTCCGACGCACAATGACCACACCAATTCGCCACCTTTGCAAATACTACAAAAGAAAGAGCTACGTCCACTGAAGACACACTTTATATAACAGCACATGTGAATCAAACCTATAGGAATGCCAACCACAAGAATGGTTAGAGTATACAGAAACAATCTCTGCAAGGAACAACATAATAAAAACATGTTCGACTGTAAGTAATCGTGATCTATTTGGAATATTTGCTTGAAAGTTTATTGCATGGTGGCTGGATTTATATCTAATTTGGTGAAGAATGAATATTCACTGGTTAATTAATTAGGAAACTCACGTACGCAGTAAATGTCTTTAAATTGATAAGCTGTGTGTTTGTTAATGCTATTAAACTTTATCAGATTTTCGGTTTCTCATTGATTTCATTGATACAACGGGGATGCGTATCGATAGGAGAACAGTATGGATTGATAAATCTGTTGATACAAGTAGATGAGAGAAAGCTGGATGTAAAGTAAAGAGATGTTCCTCAATGTTTCAAGAGTTATAACTGATTTAACGAAACTAATTACAAATGGACTGAACGAAGCAGTGAAATGTTAAAGCATAACAACTTAGATATAAACAACTTTGACGAGTCGAGAAACTTTCGTAAATACAAAGCCGTCAAAGCAACTTCTTACATACATGTACACATACACACATTCATATGTGTATATATTTATGTGTATAAGTATACACATATATGTGTGTGTACATACACACTCACATACATACACATACATACATACATACATACATACATACATACGTACATACATACATACAAAAATATCCTGTTGCTTGAGGCTTGGTTCCATGTTAGAAACCGGGTCTTTCTCTTTTGGCAAGAAATCTTGAAATAAAATTGAATAATGACATACATACACACGTACATACATACGTACATACATACATACATACACACACACACACACAGATATGTGTACACACACACATACAAATATAGGATGCACGCTGAAAAGTTCCTAGCTTTAAAGGTATCGTGAAAGGCCTGGTTGAAGTTACGAGTTCTTTTACAAGACTTATGAAAACTGAAGGATCGCTGCGTAAATGTAAAAATCTGAGAGAGGAATATGCGAGTTAACATGGGATCTCTTGACGACAATGTAACCTTTATTTGACTGAGCTATCTTTGGTCCGACCTGTAGCTAGCGGATTATCCCATGTTTAAGTAATTACTACTTCCAAGTTTCTGATAGCTATGAAACGAATGTAGGATGGCTTTTATCTGCTCCATTCCATAATTTTGGATTTTTATTCGCATACAACCTTTACGTCAATAAACAGCTACTGTCCTTGAAAGATTTTTTTTATACCTTCTACGGTGTGCACGAGCTTACTAACTTTCTACACCCTGATCCTTTCGATCTTACATTTACATATCATTATATACTAGAAAATCTACCCATCTACAATGGAGGCATAAAATGAGGCAGGGAAGTCATAACAGCAGTATGTATTGAGAAATGTGTAAATAGACTTGATAGATTACTGGGTCATAGAAAAATCACATTATTGTTGGTAATACAGCAGTTTATTACAGCAATATATCGTGTTTGCAACTAAGTGATATGTGATGACGATTCACTCCCGAGTTGAAATAGGCTCCCAGCCTCTGTATTATGAACGATTATGTGGACCACTCTTAACGAAAGCCGGACCTTCTTTCGACCACTACATAAAACGTATTAAGAAAAGAATGTTATTTAAATATACTTTTATTTTAGTTGTTTACATTATTTTACGCTTGTTTATACTCTTATACATTAAATTTCACATAAATTTCCTTATTTAAATAATGAATCAAATTCCTTTCGATTATATCAATATGATTAGAAAACTTCTTTGTAAACGATATTTTCTGTTTGGTCGACACTAATTTTCAAATTACTGGATTCCGTCGCTCTACTCATAGCGACGCATAACTGGCCGTGTGCAAACATCGGAGTGGGTAAAAATACACCAACACGATCTAAAGTCTGGCCCTGTGCTTTGTTTGCTATGAATGCACGAGCGAAATCTTTAGGGTTGCAAAAAATCAAACTAAGACTTACCTCTCCTGTTCTATGCGAATAATGTCAGAATGTTCTGGTACCATGGGTTATTTTGATTGAAAAAACTGAAACGTAGACAGCAGCCGCTTCAGTTCTATATTTAATAGATGAGGAATTATTTACATTATTTACATTTGACGGATATTTGTCCTCATCTTGTTTGATGTTAACACAACGTTTCGGCTGATATACCCTCCAGCCTTCATCAAGTGTCTTGGGGAATTTTCAAATCTGAGTTCTAATTCCCAAAGTATGGCGTAGTGGTTAGAGGCGCGGGCTACTAACCCCAAGATTTCGAGTTTGATTCCAGGCAGTGACCTGAATAATAATAATAATGATAACAACAACAACAACAACAATATCGAAAAATACCTTAGGAATGAGAACCCAGGTTCGAAATTTCCCCCAAAACACCTGATGAAGGCTGGAGGGTATATCAACCGAAACGTTGTGTTAACAACAAACAAGACGAGGACAAATATCCGTCAAATATTAATAATGTAAATAATGAGCAGCCGCTTCGATTAGCTGTTTGGAATCCTGCTCGAGACTGATACATTTCAATAACCACTAAATAATCACACACACTATATGCTGACACACACTTTTTCCTTTTTATTTTCGCCTTTAACCGCCTTTGCGACCCCGTTCATATTTATGATGGGGCCAAGAACTAAACGATGAAAATCCAGAGTTTTTTGTGGTCGGTGATTTTTAATAAAAATGTGTGGGTGGTTTACCAATTCAAAAATTGATATCCATGAAATAATCATACCTTCTGATTTTTTAATGCTAAAACCCTTCCTGGCGACAATCTTTGTAACCCCATAAAATATCGTAACCATTGGTTCAGCCGTCTGGCCGTAAAGAGGTAACTGACAAAGAGACAGACAAGCAGACAGATAGACGTACATTACACCTATTATATTAAGATAGCAAATCTGCTCATCTACGATGGGAAATAAAGGGATAGTATCGCAAATCTAAACCTTCTAAATTCACGAACTATATGGGATGGGGTGGGGTGGATCCAGAGTTTATTTTTGTCGCCGGCATTTTAGCAAAAGAAATCAAGGGTGATTTATTAATAGTGAACTCACCTTGTGGTGATATTTGTGTACATGTGTACATATTCAATAACAGGGGGACTCTCAGTGTTTATTCCAGGACAGTCATTTTTATATGAATGGCATTGTATATTGATTTTGCGACAATGTCATGTCGCATGGGGAGATAATACTTTGATGATATTTTTGGGCAGCTGCTAATCACATTCGTGATGTCTTCCACAGAAATATCACATAATCTACATTTTCGGTCCCATCTCGGAGCTCTAAGGGCTTCAATGTCTCTTTTGTTGATTAGATATTTTGTAATAATCTCCTGTTCTTAGATTGCAAATACATAGCATTCGAAGTGTGATGTAGTGGTCAAGAGAGGCTTCGCTATATGTCAATGTTATTATCTTCTTCAAGTCTTCAGGAAACATACGCATGCATGGTGTTTTTATGTATATATGTATGTATGTATGTATGTATGTATTTGTGTGTGTATGTACGTATGTATGTACGCATGTATGTATGTACGTACATACGTATGTATGTCTGTATGTACGTACGTATGTATGCATGTATGTATGAATGTATATATGTATGTATGTGTGTGTGTGTATGTGTGTGTGCGTGTGTGTGTGTATGTGTGTGTTTGAATGTATGGATGCTTCTTACCTAAACTAGACGTTTGAAAACAAAACTCACGTAACTGCATTCTGGAAAGTTGAGGCAATATTTATAGCAAGGATAATATACGTGAACACCTACAGAAATTGAATGAGATTTGGAGATTATTTTATATTGACAACTGATACAAGTACGATACTTAGCTGACTTTTTGCAGAAAAATGTACTTGAATACTCACTTTGACCCTCTCCAAGCGTATCACTTTTGTGTTAAATTAGTTGACATTGAAACGAGTGTAATTTGATTGGGACGTTTTGGATTCTTTTCATATATTATGATGGTGAGTGCATTCATACTTAATTAAATCTATTATGAATCAATTTTTCAATCCTCGACTAACAGTCAAAACGCTTCGATGGCATAAAATATACGTGTATATATACAGATGTGTATGCATGTATAATGTGTGTATATATAATGTGTGTGTAGATAGGTAGATGGATGCGCGTGTATGTGTATGATTATATATATATATATATATATATATATATATATATATATA
>NC_068985.1:52748852-52751119 GCF_001194135.2 Octopus bimaculoides | reverse complement strand
ATATATATATATATGCGCTTAGTCTTAAAATGGTGGCAGCTGATGAAGGAAGTGTTCTCTATGTGACCTGTGTGTTTTCTTTTTGCAACGTCCTGTACCCAGATTTGCATCTATATATACATGTAGATGTAGGTATGTACATACATATACGTATATATGCATATACTCATATATTATTTGTATTATATGTATATATATATATATGTGTCTGTGTTTGTATGTACATATGTGTGCGTGTGTGTGTGTGCGTGCGTGCACATTTGTGTGCGTGAGCTGCTTGTCTGTATTTGCGTGTGTTTTTTGCTTCGTAGTCCCTTAAATTCAACACTTCAATTAAGAGAGTTACATCTAATTATATAAATAGAACTACTACCGATCAACAATCAATTAACTATATCGCTGACACACTGAAAAACAATAGAGATTTTGTGCATAGAAAGAAGAATGCATGAAATATTGTATCAATGTATTTTAAAAGTAGCCATGTCATGATGTCATGTGCCAACTGAAATAACTCCAAACAATGCAAATGACCCAGTCTATATTCGTAGCTGTGTAATATTCTTTTCTACTCTTTCCTTTATCAATGATTCTCCTTTCTGCTATTGGTTTCTAAATGTTGTCAATGATGTTCAGTTGTCATTATCCAGTTACGTTTGGTTCGCTTATTAGACAGAACTTGAACATGATAGCAATAACTATCCTCACTCTATGATTGTTCTGTTTTTGTTTTATTATTATTATTATTATTTTCTTGAACCGTTGAACTTACAAGGTTGGTTACTCGATTTCCGCGGCCTAAATGTGACAGAGATCACAACATTATATCTGAACTGGACGCCGGTCCATTGTAGGGTTCAATGCCATTAATTTTGGGGGATGGGGGTGTAAACTAATGTATACACCGTCACATCTGCGTTAGCTCTTGAATGGTACCTTATTTTATCGACCCCGAGAGTTGACTTTACGAGATTTGAACTCGGAACGTAAAGAGCCGGAAGAAATAACAATTAGCATTTTGTCCAACGCGCAAGCGAATCTGCCTACTCGCCGCTTATTCCTTGATATACTTCGTACAAATATGATGAATCATTATTGAATTAAAGCAATTTAACTCTTTTGATCCAATCAGTCCCTGTTTCTATGATACATACACCTTGTTTTAAAATGATTTTACTTGAAACCTTGCTTCACAATGTCGTGCTAATTTATGTCAAAAATGCTAGCTAAAAAAACGATGAAGATATTCTAATAGATTCTTTATCTTAAATAGTAAATGGAACAAAGGCTGCATATTTCAGCAAAAATATGGTAAACTAAGGGGTTAAACTCCCAATAAATAGGCCCCATTACGCAATTCATTTGTTATATTCTATTAAAAGTACTTCTGTTCACTTAATAAGAAATGACATACAGGAAACCTATTTTATCTCCATTGCAGTATTAAGCTGTAATGGAGATAAAATTTAGCGAGGTAGCAAAAGCAGTGGCCGTGACATTTTCCTGCGTTACGTAGACTTGTGGAAGGGATGAAGGAAGGTGCTCTCAAACCGTAGACAGGGTCTCGAATGTTTACAGCCGAGTAGACTCCGCAAAAGATAATAATGCGCCAGATGGGTGGCGTTTTGTTAATACGAAACTGCTACAAGGAAACGCTTCATTAACTCCAAAATTCATCCCATTCCGTGTGAGTTTATATTAATGCCTCCTCCTCCTCCTCTTCCTACTACTGCTACTACTACTACTACTACTACTACTACTACTACTACTACTACTACTACTACTATGAATCTATATCTAATAGGAACTACTGATCCCTTTCTATGTAAGTTTATGTATAAATAAGCAATCAATATCTAAAAACGAGTGCATTGATCATACCTGAAATATTGTTCTAAGCCAAAAGACCTTGAAGACACAGCTTCAAATGAAGCCATCTGTCTATATATTTTTTCATTTATTTTTTTCTTTAGTTTCACATCTTCAGCGGTAACTATTATCTTTTACGTCTTTCAGTCATTGGACAGCGTTCATGCTGGAGCAGGGCCTTGGAGGGTTTTAGACAGATACGTCGGCCCCAGTATTTCTTTTTAAAGTTCAATACTCATTGTATCGATCTTTTTTGCCAGGCATATGGAAAAAAGCCAATATCGGTAGTCAAGTGGTTGTAGTGGGGAACATAAACACAAACGCAAAATACACACATGTATACACACACACACACACACACACACACACACACACACACACACACACACACACACACA
>NC_068985.1:52746054-52747412 GCF_001194135.2 Octopus bimaculoides | reverse complement strand
TATATATATATATATATATATATATATATATATATATATATTTGTATATATACATATATATATATATATATACGACTGGCTTCCACACAGATTCCATCTACCGAATGCAGTTACAAGGCATTAGTTGGCCCGGGGCTATAGTAGACGATATGCGCCCCGCTCACTCGCGCAGTGGGACCTAGCACGAAACCACGTGGCTGCAAAAGGGAACCAGTAAATTTATTAACATTGATTTTAATGCCAACTTTACCGACATAAAACATAGTTAAGACACGACTCCGTTATTTGTGTGTGATTTTATGTGGTTAGGTCATTATAGCTGCTATTAGACTCTGCTGTTGCTATTATGCATGCATATGCGTAAAACGTCTAAACACAATCACCACCACCATCGCCACCACCAACACAACAACATCACTACCGCCAAAACCACTGCTAACATCCCCATCCCCACTCCCTCTTTCCCTGCTGAATCAATATGCCTGCCTCTCTCTTTCTCTATTCTAGCTTCGTTTCAGTTTTGATCAGCTAGTGTCAGCGGATAATCGTCTGTAGGTGAGAACATAGTAAACGAACTGAATGCATCTGTGCAGTGAAGAAATACTGTTTGGCAGTTTAGTTAGATGAGAAGCGCTGTAACGTTGCTTGCAGTTTCGACACTACGGTGCGGTAAAACGGATTGCAGCTGCAACAAGCAACAAGTTTCTCTCTCTCCCCCCTCTCTCTCTCCCTCTCTCTCCCTCTCTCTTTAAATAATAATTCAAACAGTAGAACAGGGTCTAGAATTACTTGGTTAAAAACATTACTACAACTAACACTGCTGCTGCTTCTGCTTAAATTACCGCCACCACTTCTACTATTAATGTAATACTAGTGCAACTACTACAACTATCACTACTACTGTTGCCACTACAACTACTATTACTCATAACAATAATAATATTCCTTTCTACTAAAGGCACAAGGTTTGAAATTTGTGGAGAGGGGGTAAGTCGATCAAATCGACCCCAGTATTTCAATGGTACTTAATTTATCAACCCCAAAAGGATGAAAGTCCACCTCGGCGGAATTTGAACTCACAACGTAGCTACGGGTGAAATACCGCTAAGCATATCTCCCAGCGTGCTAACGATTCTGCCAGCTCCCTGCCTCGATAATAATAATAATTATTATTTCAAATTTTTGCTACAGGGGCAACTTGGGGGAGGTGGGGATGAGTCGATTACATCGACTCTAGTCTAGTGTTCAACTGGTACTTATTTTATCGACCCCGAAAGGATGAAAGGCAAAGTCGATCTCGGTGGAATTTGAACTCAGAACGTAAAGACGGACGAAATGCCACTAAGCATTCTGCTCGG
>NC_068985.1:52743798-52745857 GCF_001194135.2 Octopus bimaculoides | reverse complement strand
AATAATAATAATAATAATAATAATAATAATAATAATAATAATAATAATAATAATAATAATAATAATAAAGTTTGCAGATTCTGCACTTCACTTAGCAGAAACAAGC
Organism: Octopus bimaculoides; assembly: GCF_001194135.2. Lineage (NCBI taxonomy): Eukaryota > Metazoa > Mollusca > Cephalopoda > Octopoda > Octopodidae > Octopus > Octopus bimaculoides. The sequence goes on along the minus strand of NC_068985.1, from coordinate 52,745,751 downwards.
TTTATATAAAGAAAACATATCTACAAGAACATTAATATCTAATAGTTTTTATTACAAGAACATCGTTGTAAGTGATAAGGTGTTATTGCGACTACTACTACTACTACTACTACTACTACTACTACTACTACTACTACTACTACTACTACTACATCTATTGTGCAAACATTACAAAGCAACTATAGCTATAGCTGCCGAAATTTCAAAAGGAATAAAAAAAAAAAAACAACAATGTTCACACAGACATAGGAGAAGAATACAAGTTCTCATCGTCACTGTTAACGGAATAAAATACCTGAATGGGATACGCAATATATTTATATACACTCTGTGAAAATGTTCAACTAGTATCAGAGAATCTTTGGTACAAGGGTGTGGAAAGAGTTTAGATGATGTTATAGTTTACGAACTATAGCGTATTTTTTAATGCCTGGTTCTTTTTCACCGTCTTCTTCTTCTTCTTCTTCTTCTTCTTCTTCTTCTTCTTCCTCTTCTTCTTCTTCTTCTCCACCTCCTCCCTCTTCCCGGCCTCCTCAGCTTCCTCCTTCTCCTCCTCCTCCTCTTCTCTTTTGTTTTCTTCATCTCATTGTCTTCTCCCCTTCATCTTTTTCGTCTTCTCCTTCCCTCCCCTCCTCCTTCTTTTCCTCCTTTCTTCCTTCTACTCCTGGTCCCCCCTCCTCCTCCTCCTCCTCCTCCTCCCACTTTAGATTTCTTCCCTCTTATAATAAACCCCACAACATCGTTAAATATAAAGATCCGATGACAGTCAAAACAAATCTTCGGTTGACTTTTATTTGTTTTTATCTCTGCACGTTTATGTCTCTACAATTTATTTACAGTGATATAAATGTGTGTGTGTGTGTGTATTGTGTGTGAATCTTTGATAATGCATCAGTATACGAAGATGTAAATTCGTGAGACTATTTACATATACGTATACATACCTATACATATATATATATATATATCACACGCACACATACACACATATACATGTACATGCACATATATGTATAATAATAAGCGTGTTTATATTCCTATGCATGTATTGAGTTGACGGAAATAACAAAATGAAATACGCATGATCAATTATTTACCACGGAACGTACTTAGTGTGATAAACATTATTATAACCATATCATACATCGCTGTGAAAACTATTCTAACAGGATAACAATCATGGCTAACTTACCAGGGAGCCACCATGGAATACAAGTTACTTTATGCATAGGATTATTGGTCTTAACAGACAGTAAGTAGAAGAAACTTTATAATTTCAGTTAACATTTAAATTACTTTATTTAAACTTCAAGTTACTTTCGTTGTCTGAATTTCTAATTGTTATTAAATTTCCATAAGGAATTAAAGGGACGAAGTATTCTGAGTATCTTAGAACTGTCTGTATAATACTGAGTAAATTGATACGGCAAACAACTAAATTTTGTGTGCTACAAAATTGTTGTTGTATTCGCTGACCTTTCTGTATTACTGGTACTTATGTAAAAGGCAAATGAATTATTAGAAGTGATTTTCAAGTGTTTCTTTTTTTTTAAATATGTAATGTAGATTATACATAAAATTCCTTTGAACTATATGTAGGCTGTGTGTATATGTGCACGCGCTCTTGTTTCTGGGTGTGTACGAGTGCATGTATGTATATAAAAGATATTTATCTCTCATTCGATGGAGTATATTTTTGTTGATCCCACTAATAGCGGTACATTTCAATACACACACACACACACACACACATGCACACACGCACACGCACACGCGTATTATAATAATAATAATAATAATAATAATAATAATAATAATAATAATAATAATAAAAAGTGACAACAAAAGAATGAGACCTCGATATTTGGTAAATAGAGGATCATTTATATACATATAGTTTCGGACAATCAGTAAGTTGTCATAATAATACTCGGATTTTCAAATGCCGGAGCT
>NC_068985.1:52741205-52743456 GCF_001194135.2 Octopus bimaculoides | reverse complement strand
ACACACACACACACACACACACACACACACACACACACACACACACACACACACACACATATATATATATATAAATATATATACGCATATACGACGGGCTTCATTCAGTTTCTGTCTATCATATCCACTCACAAGGCTTTGGTCGGCCAGAGGCTATAGTAGAAGACACTTGCCTAAGGTGTCTGAACCCGGAACCATGTGTTTGGTAAGCAAGCTACTTACCACACAGCCTCTCCTGCGCCTATTGTATGTATATATACATGCATACGCACACACACACATATACACACACACATACGTGTGATTGAACAAGCGAAAGAAAGCAGTATTCAACACGTTTGCTAGGAATTGCATTAAAAAAAAAACAGTTTGATTCGGCTGTTACGTGCGTACGAAAGTGTTATTAAGCATATACATATATTTATATATGTATGTATGTATGTGTGTGTGTGTGTGTGTATGTGTCTGTGTGTGCATGCATGTATATATGTATGTATGCACGTGTATGTATGTATGTATGTATGTATGTATAAATCTATCTGAGTGTGTGTGCGCGCGCGTATTCACTCGGGTTTACAGTATAAAAGAATTACAAAGTGATTTCCAGAAGTTTTGAGACTTTTTAGGAGTGTTATGTATATATGTATGTATGCACGTGTATGTATTTTTAGGAGAGACATTTATTAATCTCAAAAATTATAAAACTCTAATTTCTTGTAATAAAACTCAAAGTAGCATCTTCTCACTTTAATGGACTTGTTCCACCACTCCATCCACTTCATCGAAGTCCTTCGAATCGAAATAGTCCAGGATACATGTCACAGCTTCGTTCATCTTCTGAATGTCTTGAAAACGACTGTCGGTGAGGTTGTCCTTCAGCTAGCAGTATAATCGAAAGTTACAGGAAGGAAGGCCTGGACTGTAGGGAAAGTGAGGGACAGTTTTGATACCCAACTCTCTCACATATTTTGTTACCAGGTTGGAATTGGGAACTGGTGCATTGTCCTGGTGCAGGCATACAGACCCGAATGGACGTACTCTGGCCTTTTGTGAGAAATCTCTGAATTCTTTCAAAATCTCCACAATGTACTCTTTGTAGACCGTCTGGCCGAAGGTTAATCCAGTGGATGTAGATGATGTCCTTGCTGTCGAAAAAGGGGACCATCATGAGCTTCCAGGTGGACTTGCCTTGTTCGGACTTCTTTGGTCTCGAGGAGCAAGGATGCTTCAATTGGGTACTCTCTTGGCTTCTGAATCATAACAGTACATCCATCTTTCGCCACAAGTTCCCAGAGATTAAAGTATTCCTGGACTGGAGGTAATGAACTCAACCACCTCCCTGCTGTCACCAATCATCTTTTCTTTCTGTCCGTCCCTGAGAACTCTGGAAACAAACTTTAAACAAATTTTGCGCATGTTCAGATCCTCGTGAATAATTCTGCGTACAGTTGGCACACTAATTCCAGACAGTATGCTTATTGTTTTTATCGTCACACGACGTTCGTCATCCACAAAAGTGCAAATTTTCTCAACCCCCCTCTGATGCGCTGACTCTTTCTCCCTCCCACATTTCTCATCGTCTCTCACCCCCTCTCTACCGTTCTTGATCCCATTCTGCATGGGGAAATAGATACTTAGCTCATACAAGATATTCCTAAAGGAATCTGGGACAGTTCATAAGTTTCTGGAGCGTCTCTACACAGTAAAACACAAAATAGCGAGCTTCAAATAGTCTTTAAGACGTGACAGCATTCTGTAAACTAGTCAGCTGTAACTGGTAAAATTCTATCTAATATACATCAAGTTTTAACATTTGACACCGCCAGACATTTAATAATTACTTTTCGGATTGTACCAACCTTTGTAATATTTATATTTTATTTACAGAACAATATGCTTAGTGACATTTCTTCCGGCTCTTTTTGTTCTGAGTTCAAACCCACTGGGGTCGAATTTTACTGCCATCCTTTCTGAGTCGATAAAATAAGTACCAGTTGAGCACTGGTTTCGATGTAATCGACTAAAAACTTTGTGCTAAATTTTGAAACCGTAGGCGCAGGCATGGTTGTGTGCTAAGAAGATTTTTCCCAACCACATGGTTCCGGATTCAGTGACACTTTGGGCAAGTGTCTTCTACTATAGCCTTGGGCCAACCAAAGCCTTGTGAGTGGATTTGGTAGACGGAAACTGAAGAAGCTTTTCGTATGTATGTATGTATGTATGTATGTATGTATGTATGTATGTATGTATG
>NC_068985.1:52733253-52741088 GCF_001194135.2 Octopus bimaculoides | reverse complement strand
TATATATATATATATATATATATATATATATATATATATGTATGTATGTATGTATGTATGCATGTATGTATGTGTGAGTGTTGTGTGTGTGAATGTGTGCGCGCGCATATTTGTATGTGCTTGTGTTTGTTTCCAGGCCATCACTTGACAACTGATGCTGGTGTGTTTATATCCCCATAGCTTAACGGTTTGGCCAAAGAGACCGATAGAATAGGTACTAGGCACACAAAGAATAAGTCCTAGGGTTGATTACTTCGACTAAAACATTTAAGGTGGTGCTCCAGCATGGCCGCAGTCAAATGACTGAAACGAGTAAAAGAATAAATATGTTATGAAGAAATTATTGAACAAATATTGCTTGACAGCATTTCATATTTACGCTGTTTGTTGTGTGGGTTCAAAACCCACCAGAGTCGTTTTTGCGTTCAATTGCAGCAGTGTAAGTAGAAGAATTATCAGTATCATAATACTGAGAATATTCGTAGGAGAACTTTAGTGAATCGAACATAATGCATGCTTCTTGCATTGCTTATGCAACCTGCTAATTCATTAGGAAAGAGGTGGTGATGAAGTGTGATAATTTATAGTGATGTAAAAGATGTGAAATGATTTCAAATAAGAAATGAAAAAGCAGGTTCAGCGAGTACTTACAACTACATTAGAGACCCGTCATTAATCGAGAATATCGATTTTTTGCCAGAAACTTAGAAGGATGGAGGTGTAAGTTGTAGCGAGCTGAGTCTTGAGAATACCGATCTATCGACTGAAAGCCCGATGGTTCGTGCCATGCTACTGTGACTCTTTCGTTTTCAAGACAAAAGCGCAAAACTCTCACTGACTCGGTCCACCAAGTTACACCTTAAAGCTACAAGCAGCAACAAAACAGTTGTAAACATAGTCTAAATCATTTATCTTAAACTATTTAGAACTGTTATTCTCTTCTCTTACTTGTATTTGTGACCAATCCACCAAATCTCTACACATTCATGATGCCTTTCTTGCCCATAAATACAATCTTTAAATTGCTACCAGCCCTTGTAATCGTGATAACATAATATCTCAGCTGACATATAATATACATCAGAGTAAAGTCATCTCTACGAATCTCACGAAATTTCTAGAATTTCAAGAAGAGATGTCAGACAACTCTTATTCTTAGGATCATCCCTCTCGTTTGGAAAGTTTTACCTGATACTCAAGTGAAACTACTATATGGGTAATTGGACATTCATTTAGATATATCTCGCATGAACCTGTAAACTCTAAGCGGTTCCAGCATAACTGTACCACTGTTATAGAGACAAACATAACTGTTTGCACTCCTTAGTGGACATCATCATCAACCATTGGGAAACATAGTCCGTTATTGAAACCCAAGATGAACACCAGGATGAGAAAAAGTCTTTTACTGTATCGCAAGTGGCTCCCTGGTAATGCCTGCAAGTTTACTCACTGCTCCGTTTCTGTTCAAATTCTATTAAAACATCTTATTCTTTGCTATGGTAATTTCGGTTAATCTCTTCAAAAGCTCCTACAAGCCTTGTAAAACCCAAGATCCCTGGAGAAATAAGCCTATTGCAGACAATGTTGCATTTAATGAGGTCTTGTCACCTTCATTAGTTTCTTCACAAAACACACAAGCATCTATACATATAAGCATGTTAGTGTGTCTCTGTGCATGCGCGCATGTGTATGTGTGTGTGTATATAGGAGACTGCGCAAAACACATACATACATACATACATACATACAAGCACACGCATAGCCACCAAAATACCTGCTTCAATGTTCACGTCCAATATCTCAAAGATAATACAAATTGTAACAAACGACCGCTTCTTTCCTACCACTGTCCGACAAAGTGATCATCTATCTCTACCATTTCTAAATCTCTGTCTAATTCTACAGCAGATTCTTTACTTTGACAACTTCGGTCCATACTGCTGTTTTTACATCAGCAATGTTCTTGATCGAATCCGGCTCAACAACTTTCTGTCTGGCAACGCTATTCTCGTACATGTTCCACTCTTCTGTATCTTGGAACAGCTGTTTCCTGTTAAATGACCCTATTTTACTGTTTCAGTGGAATCTTCTCTTAACCACATTCCCTTAATTCATATGCGTCTTAGTTCTTTTACACTCTTCTTTACATACATTATATCGTTTGTCAGCCCTGTTTAGCCTCACACTAACAGGCTTCTGGTAGGCGCATCTGCTAGTGGAGTATGTACAATTTCTAGGAAAATATAAGGACCAAACGATGTAATCTTTCATACTTCTACTACGCATTGATTAAAATAAATATGTAGATTAAACAAACATACAACACCGCGATCTTATTGACCGTGGACAAACATACGTCTTCAAAGTTTTCAAGCGATTTGCGATCTCGCAGCCTGTCACAAATTTTAAAAACAACACGTGTTTATAATATATCCAATTCTACATCACGAAAAGTGATTATTTACATCTGAAATAAACATTATTTCAGACAAGAGGATCTGGAAATGGTGTTGTAACTTACAAGCAAATCTTTTTCTTAAACTATAACAAATATTATACCAATTACATCCAATGTCTTTTCTCTGTTACTTCTAACACCACAGATACAGTGGGTTTAGCATCTATGTACCCACCAACAGTGCACTGCTCAGTTCAGTTTGATGTTTTGATACTGACGAATTTCCGAGACTGTAAAGGAATGGATATGTTGTAAATAAGTAGCTGGAACCGCTTCAAAATTTTGGTTCATCGTTATCAGACGTCTTACTGTAATGCACACATTATACTTAGCTGTTGTACAAGGAGATAATTTTGTAGAAGTACCATGCTATAAAGCAAGAAGGAAACATCCATTAGTTAACTGACTTCATCACAGTTTCAGTCTTAACATAACTTAATATGCTTAAATACCAATTCAAGGTCTCTCTATGCTATAAGCAGTGTTCATTGTAAGTAAGCATTCAGTTAGTTCATATCTTGGTTCATCACTACACACTTTTCCTAGAGATATTAGCCTACAGAAATCCTAGCTGGGTATCCGTACCAATCTCACCAGATGAGTTGGGGCAGGAATGAGACTGTAGCGTACATGGTTTTGTGTCCCCTCTCTTCACTAATCAATCAAATCACTATTTGAACACATCTTGCATCACGTATGCTAACCATGCTATTCCTATGAGAATAGCCAGGACAGCATGCGTGAATGCTATTCTTATGAGAATAGCACTTGTTTCCTACCTTTTCTAGAATATCAAAACTGTTCCGACAACTGGAGCACATATGTCTGTATAGTTAAGAAGTTCGCTTTAGAATCACTTGGTTTATGGTTCAGTCCCAATAGAATAAATACTAGACATTTAAAAAAAGTAAGGAGGTCGTTCTTTTCGAGTAAAACCCATCAAGGCGGTGCCCCAGCATGGCCACAGTCTAATGAGAGAAACAAGTAAAAGATTAGAGGAAAGATAAAAGAATATCTGGTACATATACTTAAAAGTTAGGTAAACAAATGCTCTGACTATAAAACATCGTACCCAGAAATGAAATTCAACTTGTACCGATTTGAATATATAATGTTTGAACATATTGTCTTGAAATTCAGATTGCCTGTATCTCAGACATCCTAGATGCCGCAGTTTGAAACTAATACCCCAGCTTTAATAACAAATGCTAAGCCAAAACAAGAGAGGCGACAACCAAATCTTTATCAAATCACATACGACCACCTTTAAGAATTACATTCTAAATAATACAGTTGTATATATACTGAAATATTGATCATAATTCTTCTCAATCAAAATTAACCTGAAGCTAAATAACATCAATAACAACAACAACAAGAAATAGAAACACTATAGCAGGTTTTCTTATTTCGCATTCACATTTCGCAAGTCACATATTTCTTTCCCTTCTTTTCAAATATGCCACTAAATAATTCCACCTGCAGAATTCCCATCAAATCCTACTCCAACAGTCGAATGTATACTTAATGCCGCTATCCCTTATAGACATCACCTCACAATTCAGTCTCGGATCCAACAGAGTAATAACGGTAAACCTTTTCACAAGGAACATTAATTTCGTCATTTGGGAAATATTTCCACTGATACAAAATCACCTTTCTTTCTTTCTTTCTTTCTTTCTTTCTTTCTTTCTTTCTTTCTTTCTTTCTTTCTTCTTCTTCTTCTTCTTCTTCTTCTTCTTCTTCTTCTTCTTCTTCTTCTTCTTCTTCTTCTTCTTCTTCTTCTTCTATTAACAAAACCGTCTTTCTCTGATCTTCAACCAATCTATGCAATATTATGGCGTTATATTACGCTCTCAGTTTCTTTTCCCACGCAAACTCATCAACGACTCTCTTCTCCTTAATGTCATTTCTCATGAATTTATTATTATCATTATTGTTATCTTTATTATTCACGATTTGATAAAAAGTATGCATCAAGGGTTCCGATTCTTCAAAAAGAATTACACGTATTGGAACCATGCAGGATGTGTGACTTGGATGCGTGCAAGGTTAAGTTTTGTTTCTGTATCTTCTATTACATTAAAAGTATTTTTCGTAATATATATATGCCCTCTTAGTAGAGTAGTGTTCTGAATATTGTGTATATATGTACGGTGGTTGTGGTAGTGGAAGGAATTTACATCGAGCACAAGAGCAACGCCAATAGTTAAAATAAGAACTCATTAATAATTAAAGAACAATAAAAATAATAAACTGCTACAAATATCATAAACCGTAAATGAAAATAAGAAAAGGATACTAGACTTGAGATCAACCACGTATGGCGATTTGACACACCTTATATACAATCCTGGATTAATCTGATTTACAATAGGCAAGAGCTCACTTACAGTTTTTGTCGCCAGTCTACGGCTACACAGTTATTGTAGGCCCACAAACATAAACCAATTTAGATACACTCATCTATTGTTCCTAATATTTTCTGGAGGACAGTACTTCCTTTTCCGTCTTCATCTTCCCCTCCAATTGTAGCCAAAGAAGGTGTCGAAAAATTGTCTTGAGAAGAAAAGTGTTGTCTTCTAATTTTTTCAACCACGATGACCATACAACGTCCTTCACTACTGCCATCATACATAGCAAGATTGCTGTCTCTTCCTTACTGAGAGCAGACAGTGGTCTGGCCCTCATGATGGATTCAGATTGCCGGATCTGTCGTGGACTCGATAACATGTGTCGACATACACCCACTTATTAGTAATATATGCTCCCCAAAAGAATGCTTGCTGCTGGATTCGTCATATAGTGTACATCTCCACCTGGATGTTTGTTCACAGATCCCATATTGTCTTCACCCTAGATTTTAATTTGGACAGGTAACACTCCCCTATAGTACTTCCAGACCAAAATCATTTGAAAGCTATCCATAATCTCCGACCTGAAAGTCTTCTACGAGAGACTATTCAGACTGTCGTCAGTGAGGTTCAAGATCATTCCCATGCTTTCATCTTCCATAAATATTCTATAAAATGCAAGAGTTAATATTTTGCTGACCACAGGGTTCAGCCGAGCGAGAGCAGTAAACGTTCTGCAACATTACAGAATCGAAGGATTCAGTTGCAATCTGCACTGACCCAGGTCTGCTGTGTGGGTGAAGTGTCAAGCTGCAGGTGTGTCGTACGAGTGGCGATTACACTTGTTCTTTGTGGTCGTAATACAGGAAATTTTGCAGATGTATGATTTTGAACACTTACCTGTGCATCATCATCCATGGCATCTCAGATCACATAATAATAATAATAATAATAATAATAATAATAATAATAATAATAATAATAATAATAATAATAATAAGATAAAGAAGTAGAAGGAGAGTTTAGGGATTCTTTTATCGAGTCTTCTTATTTCAATTGTCTCCAGTCATTTTAATCCCCCGCTCATTTTTGTTTTTGTTTTAGCCTTACAATGTGATAGCTTATGAATTCCTGCTCGGCTCTTGAAATAGTGGAAGAAGCAATCTCTTTTTTTTCTGATTTGTGCGTGTTGTTGCTATAGGAACAGCAGTCTTCATAGCCTACTTTTGTTGTTTCAGTATGTTTCCTTTTAGCATCTCGCGCTCTCCTGGAATTGGAAGCCCTTATATGACTTTTACTATCACAAGTGTAACAGCTACATTTTGCACCTTAAAAGAGTGTAATAACGTGTTTCTGTCCTCACTCAGAAGACAGGATTTAACAAAGCATAATTGCTGTATGATAGTGCAAGTTTATGAAAACTCATCCGGCCATAGATTATCCTAATTGACGTCTATTTTGACCATCTGCCCATTATGTGCAATCAAACTTGTTACAAGCCAAAGGTCAGTGTTATTACAGATTCTTTTGAAGTGACTTTCGTACTTAGTTCTCCTACATAATGTGGAATTGGTCAATAAGCAAGCATGTTATACACTAAAGTTGTCTCTTTGTCCTGTTTTCAGTTGTATAAACAATGCACACAGTACATATATGTCCATCTTCACTCGATGTTGGACGTCTAACTCATTGAACAGTAAGCTGTTATTTGTAGGGGGCAAGAAAAAGCCACGTATATTATTTTCCCTCACCTCTTTCACAGCTTCAACTTGATAAGTATTTTCGTAGAATAATGATGCCGTGTACATTTTATTCTCCAAATGTCCCGTACCCAAATTTCGTCTGCTTTAAGTTATATTTGCAAAAGTAGAGAGCGATCTTCCAATGAAATTGCTCTCATGGAAATAATTTCATTGCAATAGCAATCATTAAAAAATACAAACTCAGGCAATTGTTGTTCATTTCTCATACGTAGTATTTCAACTTTTAAGTCTTTACATACAGGGAAACTTGTATGTGAAAATTTGCAACTATTGAAATACTTCCTGTAATAACATGATTCACAAAATCATAATTATGTGCATAATAAACTTGTAATTTCACATCTCATAGATAATTTGATTATTGAAGTACATTTGATAGTATACATCAACCTTAGATATTGTGGACAGTGCATATAAATTTGTTAAGCAAATATATGCAAAGTACATCAACCATTTCATGTCAAACTGGAAGCTACCATATCATTTCATAGTCAAAAGAAGATAATTAAAATCAGCCTATAAACAAGAGGAATATTCCAAGCAAACATATTTTCACTTCTGCAAGTCTGTTTAAGGAATCCACGTATGGTGTTTAGAAACTACAGTAAAACTATAAACCAGAATCCATTAATCTACTTTCTTGGATAACTTTAAAATATTTACTAGAGACAAAAAAGAATTGGAAATCTCAATCAAATTATCTATAACCCAACCAAGCCAGAAAAATGATGGGAAAAGGCAAACATTAAATTTGATACGGAAATCAGAGAATTAAGAAAGAACATTCATATAAATACTAAGATACCCATGATACATATAAAATATAACATAGAGAAATAAGAGGAAAATTAGAAAAGAGTAATGCAAGGAATTTAGATTAATTTGGATGAAATAAAATAGCAGGTATAAAAACAATAATTATTCAGTTATGAAAATATAATTTCACCACCATAAAGGAGAAAGTTCAGTGAATTGAAGAACTCAGAAAAGCAAGGTAACTTCTAACAGACGTTTGAAGTCACCACGCTAAAGCTGATATAGATTGAATATATATATATATATATATATATATATATATACTTGGATGATTGCCTCATCCTATGGTCCCACACACTCGACCAACTCTTTGATTTCAAAACTCTAATTAACAGTGTCAACAACCATATCCAATTTACAATGGAATACAGTTAAGACCAACTTCTTTTTCTTGACATTCTCATTATAAAAATAGGTACCAGCATTGCGACTGATATTCAT
>NC_068985.1:52718779-52729299 GCF_001194135.2 Octopus bimaculoides | reverse complement strand
ATGTAAGAAGAGTAACGAAAGTCTTGAATATTGTAATAAGAGAAAAATTAAGAAAATAAAACCTTTTCTTTACATATAAAGAAACAATAAGTACAAACTGAAAACTAGCTACAATAAAGTGAAACTTTCACATAATAACAAAATGAGAGAAAATTTTAAATATAAAACACAAACACGAAACAGAAAATTTAAATATACCTACGAAAATAAAAGGAGAGGAAACCACTCTAAGGTCAATATCCCACAGAAATCGACACAGAGGATACAAGCTTGAGTGAAAAAAAATAATTGTTCTGAAACTTTAGTCCTAAAGCAGATGTGATCTGATTTTAGTTGCAAAAGATCAATGCCTAATCATTGAATGAAACTGAGAAAAGATACTAATATGAATTGCAGACTATTCATCTAATACAATGAGATGATTGTTGACCATATCATATATTATCTCTGGTTGCACAGTCTTTGCCAAGCCAGAGTATATTCACAGTCATGATTCAGTAGTTGTGCCCATTGGGTAATATGCCAATAACACTTCGACATAAAACAGTTAAAAAGTGATATATTTATGTATTAAAGATGGTACATAGCAACGATTTGGCCACAATCACAACCCAATAAAATAACATTGCATGACCGATGCCTGGTACTATTTTCTGGGTATTTTCAACCTACTGATATAACACAACCCATGGATTATATAATTAAGAAATTCACTGTCAGAATTTAAAACACCTAACACCAATCACATGATATATCTAGGATCAAAGGTCCTTCCCGAACCATAGGCTGATAGGGCTGGTTTTCCCGATTCTGTAGCTCAGGATTATTCATTTGTTTCCAAGTTTGTGGAGTAGAAGAACGTGAAATGAAGTGCTTTGCTCAAGAACACAACGCATCGCCTGATTCAAAAATCGGAACCACGGTCCTACGATCATGAATGCAACACCTTAACTTCTAAGCCACGCGCCTCTACATCACATAGCATGTAAAAAACACAAACTCCAACAAATTAAGTTAACATAACTCGCATTTGCACATGCAACGAAGCACTATATTGACACAAGAAACAAGAAACCAAACAACTTCTATAAAATTTCTATTAAACTTCTATAAAAAAAACTTCTTTAAGAGCACTGCGTTCCTAGAAATCACACGAGAAAGAGAAAGGTACATATTTGAGGCAGAAGAAACAAATAAAAAAATTTAAAGGAAAGAATTAGTCCATGCTATCAACTCCAACCATGCACTACCTCTTCTAACTGGATGTTAGAATTGCAGGAGCACCAGGTCCAGCATTCAATCCTCAGAAGAGGATTGTAAAAAGTCGAACTTGCTAGCTTCAATTCGCTTTTGCTGCCTATTCTCATCTATGGTCATGAATGTTGGGCAATGAACGAAGGAATACGACAGAGAGTACCAACGGACGAAGTGGGATTCCTTCGAAGGATCCCTACAGTAAAGTTATTCGATAGGATGCATACGTCGGAGCTCAGGGGTCTCTCAAAATTGAGCTGCTATTTCCCCACATTGAGGGAAAATAGCTCTGGTATTATGGATATGTGACTAGAATGTCGCGAGAAAGAATCCCAAGATGGGTTCTTCAAGCTGAGCCAAACGGCAGGAGCTCTAAGGGCAGACCATAGCTGGAATAATTGACTAATATGCAATCTCTATTGGTAATCCTTGGAATTCTACTGTCGGAAATGGTAATGGTGGTTGCTTCTGATAAGACCGTGTGAAGGATGTGCCGGAGAACACAACCCACTACGCATACCCCACCAGAAATAGTGGGTGAACATAGATGGGATTATCATAATTACAGAGGTAATGATAATAATAATAATAATAAAAATAATAATAATAATAATAATAATAATATAATAATAATAATAATGATGATGATAATAATTATAATAATTATAATAATAATAGTAATAATAACAATAACAACAACAGCAGCAATAATAATAATAATAATAATAATAATAATAATAATAATAATAATAATAATAATAATAATAATATTTTTTTGTTTGAATTGAGAAAAAAACCAAACTATGCTAGATCATGGATATAGCATGCCCAGCTGACAAAAAGGTTTGCAATAAGGAAGAAAGAAAAGTAGAGAGATATGACAGGTTCGCTTGGGAAGTTAAGCAGTTGTGGTCGATGAAAAAGGTAGCAGTAGTACCAATAATTGTCGGAGCCCTGGGAACAGTGAGCAAAAATCTCGAGAAGTACGTGGAACAAATAGGGGCTGCAATAAAGGTGGAGCCCTTGGAGAAAAGAGCACTGCTTGGAACCGCTCGAATACTCCGGAAGGTGCTTGAAAACTAAGAGGTGTTACCTAAGTTCACTGGTAGTGAAGAGCTGACACTGTAATACATCTCCAGCGTTAGAAGCTGTGTAAAGGCAATAATAATAATAATAATAATAATAATAATAATAATAATAATAATAATAATAATAATAATAATAATGACAGCACTGAAGGTGGAAGAAATCACAAGAAAACTGGAAAAGAAAGACTTGGCAGTTGAAAAGCCAAACAACAACATAAGACACACAAACCAAAGTAGAACCTAAAGGTAAAACTGATAATAGCACTACCGGTTAGGAAGGGAAAACTGGCACCAGTGACTTAAGCGATGACGAGCAGAAGATTTTAGGTGAGCTGCAGGAAGCTATGAGTAAAGAAGAAAGATAAAGAGTACCAGCATTTAAAGGTACCAACAGAAGGAAGCTGCTAGATACGACTAGGAAATTAGATTCTGTTACCAGTAGAATAGATACTAAAAATATACGTCATTCTTACTTCTAGTGACTACTACCTACTAGGATAGTAGTCACTAGAAGATTAGGAATTCCTCAGGGAAATATTAGAAAAGAGCAAATGTGGAAAAGGATATTAAAAAATAAAGTGAAGACTTTAAGACAAGATCTGAGTAGAATAAAAGCCTGGAAACTGAAAAAGTTAGGAAAGACAAGATTTAAATCTTCTCTTGAGGAAAGATACTTAGTCAAAGAGAAAAGATTTAAGATAGTCATGGTAGAGCTTAAACAGCGTATCATAGCAGAAGCAGGTAAGCTTTCCAGATATCAGAAAAGAATAGATCATTATCAACAGAAATGTTTATCTGAGACAGAGCAGAGGAGATTTTATAACCAAATAAATAGAGGAGAAGAAAGTACCGACAATGAGAAACCTAATGCAGAAACTAGAAAGATCTGGAGTAGTATTTGAGATAAGTCAGTCAATCATAATGGAGATGCAGCACGGTTAAAAAAAAATGAGGGAAGAAGTAGTCAGTGAGAAGCAGCCAGATCTAAGACTAACTAGTGCGTTGATGAGTAAAGTGTTAAGAAAAGTGCCGAATTGGAAGAGTCCAGGACCAGATATTCTTCAAGGGTACTAGTTAAAGAAATTTAGTAGCTTACATACAGACTGAGGAAACAACTTCAGGATTGCCTAGATGGAGGCGTAATACCAGATTGAATGACTAGAGGGAGAGCAGTACTCCTTATGGAAGACAAAAGCAAGAGCAATGTAGCTAATGATTATTGACCAATCCCTTGCGTACCATTATTGCAGAAACTGTTGACAGGAATGCTCTCAGAAAGCATCTACGAGAGCCTTGACAATCAGAATGTGTTTCCAGAAGACTAGAGGGATTGCAAGGAAAACGCTAGAGGAACACATGATCTATTATACATAGATAAATCAGTTCTAAATGAAATACAATCTAGAAAAAATTTAACAATAGCATGGATATTATAAGAAAGCCTATAACATGATTCCACACCCATGAATAAGTGAATGTTTGAGTATATCCAGTATCGTAAACATAAGAGAATTAATTAGCTTTAACATGAAGAAATAGAAAGTAGATTTCTATTCAAATGACACAGCCTTAGGGAAAGTCATTATCAAGAAAGGAATTTTCCAAGGAGACTCGTTATCCCCTTTAATATTTGTGTTATGTCTAATTCCCCTTAGTTTAGTATTAAGGTAGGCAAAGGCAAGTATCAGTTTAAAAATAGTAAAGGAAAAATGAACTATTTGCTCTACATGGATGATTTTTAGTAAGAATAAAAAAGAGATAAATTCCGTAATACAAGCTGTAAGACGCTTTAGCAAAGATATAGGCATGAAATTCGGCATAGATAAGTGTGCAATAATAGTCATGGAAAAGGGACAGGTAGTCAGCGGTGAAGGCATCCAATTATCAGATGGCAAGGTATTAAAATCACTGAATGAAGGAGAGAGTTATAAGTAGCTAGGACTTCTAGAATCTGATAGAGTACTAACTATAGAAATGAAAACGAAAATTGAGGAGTACATCAGAAGGGTGAAGAAGCTAGTTATGTCAACTCTAAATGGTTCGAATCTAGCGAAAACTGCAAATACTTGAGTAGTTTCGTTTCTTAGATACTTAACAGCTTTTGTAGACTGGACAAAATCTGAATTAGCAAAACTAGACAGAAGAATAGAGCACTTCAACCAAGAGTAGGAGTAGCGAGATTTTACTTGGCTAGAAAGGAAGATGGAAGAGGGTTAATATCAGTAAAATACTGCATGGAGTTAGCTAGAGTAAATATAGACTCCTATGTAGGTAATAGTGAAGGAAGTTTATTAAGAGCTGCTAGAGTCACAGTAAGACAAAAGGCCAAAGTTAAAAACCAAAAGTAAGAGGAAACATTATCTGACTGATAGGGGAAGGCTTTGCATGGTAGATTCCTAAAGATAGTTGCAAGAAATGTTATTGAGACATGGTTATGGTTGCACAAAGTAAAACTGAAAAGGGAGGCAGTAACTTTGTTTGTAGCCGCACAAAATCAAGTATGCAGAACTAATTGGAAAAAAGCCAAGATACACAAAAGCCAGGTAGATTCCCAATGTAGGGTATGTAAATTAAAATAGGAAAGCTTTACTTATATAGTAAGTGAATGTAGCATGCTGGCACAGAAAGTAAATAGGAAAAGATATGACAAACTAGGGAGAATAATCCACTGGATATTATGTAGAAAACTATAATTTGACTATACTGATAAATGGTACGAACATAAACCTAGTAAAGTGCTAGAAAGAAAAATATAAGATGTTTTGGGGTTTTAACATTCAAACGGATAGGATAATAAAAGCTAGAATGCCTCATTTAGTAGTAAGAGACAAAGAGAATAGAGAGTGTCAGATAATAGATTTACAGTCCTAAATGACGAGAAATTTAATATGAGAAGCATAGAGAAAATAGCAAAGTACCAGGACCTTGAACGACAGAGACTATGGAAAGTGCGGGTGAAAATATATCCCAATAGTTATAGGTGCATTAGGAATTATCCCTAAAGATTTGAAAAGATGGACAGAGGAAATAGACATAGAAGCCAGTTTAGTACAGCTCCAGAAAGCAGTGTTATTAGGGACAGCTAAGATACTTAGGAGAGTTCTTGGCATTTAAGGTTACTTGTATCCCGATATTAGTAATTTTTCTTTTCCGACAGTTTAATCTGTTATGCGTATATGAAATAATAATAATAATAATAATAATAATAATAATAATAATAATAATAATAATAATAATAATAATAATGGTATTATTATCACTACTATTGTTATTGCCATCTAAGTGGCACTGGAGTAAAATATACGAAGCCCAGTATACCCATCATGACTTCCCGTCTGATGAGGGTACACCAGGCACTGCATCACAACCATATGTGCATGACATGGTGATCTCATTTCAAGATAAACAGCGCAAGACCTTGCAGGTGGGGCTCAGTTAGAATTTTCTTCAGGTCGAGTAGCCCATCCTGCTCAAAAGGTCATTGAATAAGTGTTGTTTAAGGATGTTCAACGAAGCACCCATGTTTGTAGAGGTGAATTATTCAAACAAATAGGTGAATTCCTCTCAACACATGGCTATCATGCTACTCCACTACTTCTGCTCGTGATCAGAGATGCACATATCGTCGGCCACCAAGGGACATGCTCAACTGGTTAAGGTTAAGCAACTAACAAGCAAATCTGTGGTATTGAGCAGAATATTTGCTGTCGCCCAGTTTTTATTATTACAATCTATAATTAAATTTTTTTATTATTATTATTATTGTTGTTGTTGTTGTTGTTGTTGTTGTTGTTGTTACTATTATATTTGCTGCGGAACACATCGGACGTATTTTCGAACGCTCCAAGTAAGTTCAGTTCAAGATATTCATTTGCACCAAGTTGTGAATAGAAGCACCAGGAACCTATTACTGTTTTTAATGGTTGTGTAGCCCTCAGAGGGGCGAATTTTAGCCCTCAAAATAAATTCGGTGGGCGTTAAAATTTAATAGAATCAATACAACTCAACAAGATGGCGGAACGCATCTTGAAAGAGTTGAGGAAAAACAAAACAAACTGACCTAGCAACATGGTAACAGATGAATACTTCCCCCTCCCCCTTGCCACGGGCAACAATACAGGAGGAGGAGAAGAACAAGACTATCATGGTACAAAGTACAACAAACAATAACAACAATAGTAGTAGAAACACCAACAACGGTAGAAATGACAACAGCAGCAGCTGCAACATTGACAGCACCCGCAGCAGTAGTTGTAGTGACACCAGCAACAACCACGAAAAAGAAAGCAACAGCAGAGGCAGTAGCGATAGCAACAACAATAACAACAACGAGAGCACAAGTGACGACAACAACAACAACAAGACCAATACCAACAACATCGATAAGAACGACAACAACAACGGCGGTAGCAGCAGCAACAGTGACATCAACAAAGACAACAAGGAAAACAATACAAATAAAAATATCAAAAATAGTTATTTTGCAGCAACAGAAGCCAAGACCAAACACCGATATACCGTAGGCCTCACAAATAGGGAGATGCTCCCAGAGGCATGGAAACTAATTAAACAAGAGAACAATTGCGCAAATCTGACATTTATCTTTGGAGAAATTTCTTGAATGATCTTGAAGAAATAGCTGTTTCGCTTGTTTGTACCAATTACGACGCTGATAATTATTACATATGGTAATTGCTATAATTTTTTCTACGATGATAATTCGTGTTCACCCGTCTAAGCGACGTGGACCATCTAATCATAAGGATGACTGGTGACCTGCGCGGTGACTTTGTAAAAGCGAAGTTTCTCAACCATTTTTTTAATCTATGGACCCCTTTGATTACTATTTTATTCTAACGGACCCCAATAATCATTCAATGTTTAAAATGTACATTTATAGAAACTTCTAAAATTCCTATCATGTTTTTCACACATTAACTTGTGTAGGTCGAACTATGTAAAGTGTTAGTGAAAAAAGCCTAGCTGTTTCTTGCAACATAGACCAATAAATACATCTAATGCGAAACTCTTTTCTGGAGCCCTTAAAATAATATTGTGGATTCCCAATTTACTATTTTGTTGCGTGGACTCACTAAAATCTTATATGGACGCTCAGAGGCCGTATGGATTCCGGTTGAGAACCACTGGTTTAAAGTGAAGAACAGTTTCGCAGAATCAACTTCATTCTCTCGTTCGTGTCCAAGTCAAGACTACTAAGGAAGGAAACTGATGCAGGGGATGACCAAGGCGTCTTGTCTTGCTCTCAGCATTCCACAATATATTGCTGCAGTGCCTTTCTTTCCATTCAACCACGAAGGATTCTTCGGGAGAGTCCGCCATATCCAGTCTTCACACGCATTGTAGGAAATCCCTAATATTCTAATTAACCCATAGCTGAGTCCCTGACAGGTGCTACCACCCGGGCCAGAGTAGACCCGAGAACAATAGTGGCTAATAGGTGATGTCATACTCCTCAAAACCCCGAAACTCTAAACCAGCGTCCCATTAGCTGACGAAATTTAAAGTCATACCCAGGAAAATCGATAATTAATATGTTGTCATTTTTGTCATGAAAAACCTCCAGGCTTCCGATATATTATAGACTGAAATGTCAGTGTGCGAAAGTTGCACTGTATTTTCATATTGTCATTCTCAAAGGCACGTGGAGGATTACGCATGGAACACAGAACTTTCCACGGAATAGTCGCAATCTAGTGACTTTACTAAGCTACTGTATCTACAAGTATAGTTTGTCGAACCAAGTGAAGGATATTAAGATACAAATGAGAACAAGTGTCATAAAAAATACAGGCAACAATGATCGTTTATTCAATAGAAATTTTGGACATTTCTTTCAATATATCACTTCATGCTAGTTTGCGCTAGAATTCTTTTCCAAAAATATTAGTAATGTTAAGGCATGCATTTATCGTTGTTCGCTATGGTTAACCTCCGTTGCTATCAGGAGGTACGTTTTTTGCTGCATTAATTTCAGCTCATTGCTGATTGAAATCTAAATCAATTTCTTGTGACGATTTTGTTGCTGCGGATATAATCGATTTACTACTTTTTTTTATCGATCACAGTCAACAAAAGCGTGAAACAAACTTTTTTGTCACTTTATCTACAGTTACAACAATATTGTTAGGCTTCGTATATTATTCTCTGACATCTAGGATCCTCCTGTTACCTTCTTTTATGCTGATGTCCAATTCTTGGCTGCCGGGCTGTATGCGTTGTAATTATTTTAGGTGTGTTGTATCATAGCTTCCGGACTTTTGATCTGTCACGTCCTCCTTCCTTATCAAAGAACCATGTGGTATAGGTAATACTGCAAATGTGCTAATGGCAGAGATGATATTTAATATTATCTTTTAATTGTTTCAGTCTCAGGGCCCTTGCTATCCTGGCTTCTGTGGAATCGCCTTGCTGAGTTTTGGCCGAATAAATCGACAGGAATACTTATTTCTTTTGAGTCTAATACTTATTACATTTTCTGTTTCGCTGGACCACAAAATGACGGGGAGGTAAACGAACAAACACCGATTGTCAAGCGACGTTGGGTGACAAACACAAAGAAGCACAAACACACACATACACACACATACAAACATATATATATATATATCGCAGGATAATGCTAATAATACAGCCTGAACAGGATAAACTACTCCTATTTTACAGAAAAAGTGTAGGTGGGACGCGTAATCACGGAGATGTGAGTTCGTGTCCACAGCTAACCACCTACACTTTTTTCTGCAAAATAGGGGTAGTTTATCCTGTTCAGGCTATATTATTAGCATTATTCTGCGATTGAGAATTTAAAATCACTTCTTTAACTTTCTAAGACATCTCAACGCTTCTAAAGGCAAACTTCGTTTGTTTGTTTACGTTTGTCGTAATTTGAATTTAATATATATATATATATATATATATATATATATACATGACCGGCTTCCATGTAGTTTCCGTCAAGCAAGTTCGCTCACAAAGTGTCGGTCAGCCCGGGCTTATAGTAAAGGATCCTTGCCCAATGTTTTGCGCAGGGGCACTGAACCTGAAACCACATCGTTGGTTGCAAAGCGAGCTTGTTAACCACACAGTCATGCCTTCACCTAAGTTTCATTTCTAACATATTTACAGCATGGAGATTCTAAAAAGTGAATGTGGCAAGAAGAAAAGAAAACAATATCAACCAATGATTATTAATGTTATATTTGACTTGATGTCTCTGAAGTAGATATTTTATTTATCTTTACTAAGAAAAACAAATATAATATTGCTATGTATTGCATTAGAGCTCAATGAAGCTGCACATTAGAAACAATATAATTTAATATGTTATTGGTAAACAACAGTTTATAATTCAACGAAAAACTAAATTTCAAATTAAAGTTGTTTTTATCAAATGTTTTATTAACCATTTAAGTTATAAGAGTTTATTATAAGCCATATGTCAAAAGTATATTGGGAGATGTAACTTGCTAATAAGCAATTCTAATTGTCATGCTATTTATGAAACGTAGAAAATTTTCAGTTTTGAAATATCATTAATTTTATCCCTTTCTTGCAGACAGGTTGATATGCTCAAATTAATTAATTAACTAATTAATCAATTATCTTGCCTAAAAAGTCAAAGATATATATGTCAGAAATACATTTTAGAAGTTTATCTCAGATAGTACGTGATAGAAACACATGTTAGTTTTCCTGATTAAATGCAACGCTAATTAAATACTTGAAAGCTTTACTCGGCAGAAAACATCTTGTTAAGAAATACTGATTAAAATAAACTTCCTGAAATAATTAAATGTAATTGCCTAATTATATAAGCGCAAACATACCGTTGATAGTATGCATCAAGGATTATAATTGAGTCACATCTGATATGTTAGTCACGGAGAGCAATGCTAGATAAGATAATGGCTCATGTTCTCATAGTATTAGTATTTATAAATGTCAAGTACCTACTTCTGATTTTCCAATTCCAACTTTTAACGATATGGAAACGAAAAATATTCCCTTCATGAACACATTCAGAAAAGAATCTGGTTGACTTACATGATTATATTACTACTCCATTCGAAAATATTAATGTCATATAAATATATATATATATATATATATTTACATTGTAGCTTTCAAGTGGAGGTGCGTTCTAGAGAAAGACAGAGATAG
>NC_068985.1:52705873-52717571 GCF_001194135.2 Octopus bimaculoides | reverse complement strand
GCCCAGTTTCGGTCTCTTCCTGATCCATGTTTGCAGTTCGGTGAGTGAGACGAGCTGCGGGAAGGCGTGCCTCACAAACGGCGCCCACACCTGTTCACCGTCGTCAATGAAGTTCCAGAGATGCCGCAGTCTCAGCGCATGTCTGCGCATCATTAACCACGGCATCCCCAGTCCTCCATGTAACGGTTGTTGACAGCAAATGGATCGCTTCACCATCGGAACGCCACCCTTCCACAGATAGATAGATAGATAGATAGATAGATAGATAGATAGATAGAAAGATAGATAGATAGATAGATAGATATAGATATGCATAAGTTTGTGTGAATGTGAGTGCGTGTGTGTGTATGTATGTGTACTATTTGGCAGTAGAATAGATGTTATAACAATGCAGTCTTGTGTGAATATACGTGTTTGTGAATATACATATGTGTGTGTCTGTCTGTTTGTTTGAGCATTTCTGGGAGCAAATGCTTTCTCATTCTAAATCTACTTACGAAAAACCTTAGCTATACGACTTTAATTCTTTTCCGTAAGGATGGCAAAACCCATATATTTCGAACCTATTACTTCACTAAAGCACTCTCACATTTACAGGTAATTTCTTAACAGAAATATTTTCCCTTTAACACATTATTCCTCTACTAAGTCAATCGTACATTTGACAGACATTCTACCACGAAAACAAAAATATGGTTATCTCCTCTCAACTTCTAAACCGGAATTCATAAGATTCAGAAATTTATACACATTACCAAGAATGAATTTTTTTAATTAATTAAAGTGTCTTTGTTGCCTAAATCCGGAAACAAGAGAGCATTCTTCACTATGGAAGCAAAACGTGAACAAGGAATAAAGATCTTCAAGATTATCTTTATGGCCCGTAGATTAGGCTCCTCACTAGATGTCGAAATATTTCATGATAGCACAAGACCAAACAGCAAACTTATGGACACATTCCACCCAGTTCTAAGATATTTACTTAACGAAAAGCAAGCTTTGCTGGCCACCGTTATTGCTCTGTACAACAAGTCATATCGGATGTAATATTTTGGAGACTTTTGTAAACTGATTCATCATATGTTTTTAAGAATCATTTCTTAAGTATGTGTCGCAAGGTATCCGATTCTATTGAGCGGATCAACAACATTACAAACGGCGGTGCATCAGCATGGCCGCATCTCTGAGCTGAAGCTACAGCAAAAAAAAAAAAGTATATTCCTTGGCTATGTACTTAGGAAAAAACTGAACTAAAAAAAATTAATCAGTTAGGTGCAGGCGTGGCTGTGTGGTAAGAAGTTTCGCGTGGCAATTTGGGCAAGTGTCTTCTACTATAGCCTTGGGCTGACCACAGCCTTGCAAGTGGATTTGGAAGATGGAAACTGAAAGAAGCAAATCATATATGTAAGTATGTATGTATGTATGTATGTATGTATGTATGTATGTGTATGTGTGTCTATGTATGAGCGTCTTGTTTCGGTGTTTGTCTCCCAACCACTGATTGAAAACCGGTATTGATTTGTTTAGGTCCTGTAAATCAGTGGTTCTGGAAAAGAGACCGATAAAGTAAGCACCAGTCTTTTTGTTTTTTAAACAAAACCCTGTCGTCGATTCATTCGACTAAAAGAAACAAAAAAATTCTTCAAGGTGATGCCCCAGCATGGTCACATTCTAGCGGTTGAAACAAGTAAAAGATAAAACATAGATTTGACTCTTTCATAGAAAAGAAGTAATAGATACCTTGCTATGGATGGAGTAGGAGGAGAATTAACTGCAGCAGCAGCAGCAGCAGCAGCAGTAGTAGTAGTAGTAGTAGTAGTAGTAGTAGAAGAAGAAGAAGAAGAAGAAGAACTTCATATTTCCTTGTGAAACTATGGCTATTTCTAGGTAGCTCCAAATTTGGTGACTAAATTAGATTCCTAATTCGATTAGTCAAGATTAATTTTGGCAGAAAAATATTTCGTTAAGGAACTATACGTGAAACATTAAAAGTATCACAGACATTCCAACGTTCAGTTTCAAAGAAAAGACGATGAGCTTCATAATTCTCTTAGCGAGTACGAATGGCCGTGCGGTTTAAATGTTTCCTTTTGAATTATTATCTAACTTCGCACCATCTTAGGGAGGTGTAAGACAGCATCGTGTCAAGATAGGACCTCTGTGTAAAATTAGGGTAGATAGAAACCATGCGAAAGTATGCCAGATTTATGTTTTTGATTAATAGATTTATACTGTGGCTAGGTTTGACACCCGCCACTGAACTCCCGTATACCAAATCTTTAAAAGCAATAATTAAGCAAGTAACAAAGATTGAAAATAACGATTGTCTTAAAATGTCTTTACGTTCTGAGTTCAAATACCGCTGAGGCCGAATTTGCCTTTCATCCTTTCAGAGTCGATAAATTAAGTACCATTTCAGCACTGGGATCGATGGAATCGACTTACTCCCTACCACAAAAATTACTGTTCTCATGCCAAAGTTTGAAATTATTATTATTATTATTATTATTATTATTATTATTATTATTATTAGGCAGCAAGCTGACAGAATCGTTAGACGCTGGACGAAATGCTTAGTGGGATTTCGTCTGCTGCTACGTTCTGACTTTAAATTCTGCCGAAGTCAACTTTGCCTTTCATCCTTGTGGGATCGATAGATTAAGTACCAGTTGAGTACCGGGATCGATGTAATCAACTATATCCCTCCATCAACATCATCATCATCATCATTATTATTATTATGATTATTATTATTACTATCGGGACCCGTGGAATTTCTACGAACAGATTAATAGAATGTTGAGTAAATAATAAACTTTTTCTACATATATGTATGTATAAAAATAACGCATTGAAGAAAGGAGTAATTGAAATCTCAACATATGTAATAGAATGAGATAATTAGGCAGCAAATACTAAAATTGTGTAAATTTTTACAGTTCTATTTACAAATACATAAAGTTTACCTATTAATTCTATCCTTTTTTAACATACAATACTCATAGGCAGGGAAAATAAACAATACGTAGAGACACTTGGGAGTGTCCAACATGTGTGCATAGATTGCCAATGCCAATCATTCCGTGGTAATCTCCCTCCCAGCAGAGCCATGCCAGTAGAGCCATGCCAGTTTCCTCCGATAGGAATACAGAAAACAATAAACCTATATATGTAGAAAACCATATAATACATGTCGCATAAATAGTTTCCTATTTTGAAAGATATTCATATAATATATATATATATATATATATGTGTGTGTGTGTGTGTGCGTGTGTGTGTGTGTGTGTGTGTGTGTGTGCGTGCGTGCGTGTATGTACATTTAAACCAAGGACACATACTTAATGCAATCAAGGGTCTCCAGAAATTCTGAAAACACTGCACTCCTTAAATCAATATTTCTCGGCAGACAATGTTCTTAGTAACAGTTTTTCTCCTTCCTTGTCTGTTTGTCTCCATCACCTTTACCCTTACATCTGAGAGTTTTCGAGATCCACAGTATGCCACAAACAACTGCCCGAGACTTGAACACTGGCTGAGGTAAGAACAATCCCACCTTCTCAAACATCTGCCCCGGTGACTTGTTAATGGTAATGGCATATGACAAACGGACAGGAAACTGGGTTCTCTCCAAGGTGAATGGAAGTTAGGGTCACTTGGAGCCAGCTTTATTCTGGGGATGAGATCACTTCTGCCAATTAGTGAGCCGTTAATTATGGAAGCTTCGATTGAATGTTGATGCATGGCCATCACTTCCAGTTTTATACCATTGCAGAGTCCATTCTAGATAGAAATGTTACGAAGAAGCATTACTACTGAGCCGTGTTTTAAACTCAATTTATGAGGAGGCATTCCTGATGGTGTGAAAGAGTTTAAAAATTCAAGTGGATAGCCCTCAGCCTCAGCAGGATGATCTGTCAAAACTTAATCAGTACTATAATAGTTGCAGCAGTCACCTGGAAGTTGTCTCAAAACTTTATTGATTAAGAGGCAGTATGAGTTCTTTCGCGAAAGAATTACCCTGCTTCTTTCTTCCTCAGATGTATTGTTGAAGGCATCATCCACCAGAGAGCCGTCAACGCACGAAATATGAGGCATTTCTATGTCATCAACAGCAAGATTATGATCTTGTAGAGCTGCATATGCTCCATTGCCAAGATGCAAGAGCCATGCTACAAATTCCCTTTGAGCTGCTGTTCTGATGTTTTGGCTTAATCTGTATTGGATGAAATGCAGCCATAGAAGAGAATTTTTAATACAGATTTCAATAATTGCCTCACGAGTTCCTCTTTGACAATATGGGTAAGACTTGCTTAAAGCCTCCCCACGAGAGCACAACTTTACCACCAAAAAATAGCAGCAATGCCAGTGATATCTCGCAAAGCTTTATCAGTAGCAGGAAGACCTAATGAAGAGATCATAGAAAGCCTCATCCAAGATGATCAAATACAGGTTTCGTAAATGATTTGCATGGTACATTACAAATGCTGGCGTCCGTGAGTCGGACAGGCAACTCGAACAAGCTATGGATAGTCTTTCCACCCGACAGTAGTGTAGAGGCAATACCTGTCCAAGCACCACTGCACACGTTGCAGTTGTTCCTTCGCAGATAAGAAATTATAGTATTAAACATATAAGTTTTACCACAACTACGTGGTTCATCTACATAGAAACAGGAGTGGTTGGATACCTCACCTCTCCTCTTCTTATCTACTGATTCAAGCACAACATTAGCAATCAGTCTCTGTTCATCAGTAAGTGTTGCGATGCCTGTGTGATCGAGGTCTTCGTGGTGATGAAGCTGCGGAACTCCAATATGTCCAGGCAGCCCAATTGCTGAACAATTGATACCATTCTTTAGCAGAATTGCATCAATTGATTGCAGTGCCATGTTTTCTGCGTGATCTGTATTACATCTCAAAATACCATCCAGATTGTCCATGGGGAAACAGAATTGGGTAACTCATAGGGTCTAACTGGCATGACGTATAAGTTATTTTTTTAGGAGAAGCATCTTTGAGATACACAATTATGTCTCTATTTTCAGGAGGGGCACCATTTTCACCAAACACACTGCTACTATTTCATTGGTGGTGGGGAAATTGTAGCACTTGATGTCGGACCCTCTCCTGAAGCGTAACTCACAGCTTCGTATTGGCACATTGTCTCTTCTGGCTCACTCCTCTTCTTTTTGTCCAACTGCATGCATGTTCTTGTACAATTCTGCATAAGGATTAATTTGGTGGATGACATCACTTATTTTTCTCATAGTAACAGGGAAACACTCGGAATTTTGAGGCTCATCCATCCTGTGGTGCAGAGCTTCATCTGCTTCATGATGTATAACTGGCCGTATTGCAGTTGATCATTAGCAGGATGTAGGTTTGTCGTCGTGTGGTAAGTTTGGCACTGAATGCGGAAGCAATACGGACCCCTCCCTGGAGGTGTAGTCAGTTTGACTCCAAATGATGCAGAGGAGAAGATACAATTGTAATTTCTGATATTTCTACGGAATAAACGGACTCTTGATCGTTTCCCTCGAATAAATCCTTTAGTGTCTCTGAATATGCTTGCAACGCAGGCACGTTCACTTTCCCATTGTGGCAACAACTGTTATTTTCATTTCTAAGCCTAAGTGCACCACAATATTAACATTTAATGTTCATTTCTCCTATGTTAAATTGTTCAAATTCATTTACAATAACTCTGTTCAGCACTGGCCTATGTCTTCTCACACGCTGTCGTTGCATCTGATGCCTCCTTAAGTTGTCAATTTCACCAGCATTCATAATTTGAACTCTTTCTCGATATCTTCCTCTTTGGTCTTGCTGATAAATAACCCTATCATATTGATTCATGTTCTCTACTCTTTGCTGAAATAAGTTTGTCTGCTGCTCGTGGTACTATGCACGCTATCCCTCATTCATATTTTCCATATTTTTCATGTTCTCTACTCTTTGCTGAAATAAGTTTCTCTGCTGTTCGTGGCACTGCGCACGCTATTCCTCATTCATATTTTTTCGTCTCATTTCTTGTCTCCTCGTATCTTGCTGCAGGTGTTGCTTGCATTGTTCACACTACATTGAAGCTCGTCTCAGCTACTGGTGTTGCCTGTCTCTCTCTAGCATTCCCTGCCTCTGCTCTTCCCTTATCCTCTGCCGAGTAGCTTCCAGTTTTTGTTGCCGGTTCATGATGAATGCAGTTTATAAGCACAAAAAAATACAATATAATATGTATATAAAACACGAAAAATAAATTGATACAAATGGACTGTTATAGACAATTCGGATCTTCTATGTTTCACTCACAAAATCAGTCCCCTTGAATTTTGCTCAGGTTGTTTTCAACTTTGGTGTATCGATGTAATTCTGAATTTTGATTATTCACAGGAAATTACGTTATCCCGTAAATTAAGAATCAGATGTTACTTGGAATTAAAGTTTGAAAATTTGGGTAATTTTAGCCTATCAACGGACAGCAAAGCATTAACAGCTTGTTACCATGACAACCGCATGTTGTTTCTGGACACGCGCACCCGCGATAAAATAAACCCTCCATATTTTGAGTAACATTTTATTTCAATTTCAAAATTTGTTTTATTTATACATGTATGTATAGATGTGTATAGATATGTGTATCTATCTATCTATCTATCTATCTATCTATCTATCTATCTATCTATCTATAAATGCACACAGAATGTCACACGTTCACACACACACACACACACACACACACTTTCTATCACCATTCTCTCCTTCTCACTCTGACTCTGACTCTTTCTCTCTCACTACCTCTCTGTCCCTCCTCTGTATCGAAAAGTAAAATTAACATCGAAAATTTATTGTGGTTATTTCTCTTTAATTTAACAACGTGTCAATGTATTTATCTATGTACTTCTCTTCCGTTCCATACACACACACACACACACTTTCTATCACCACTCTCTCTCCTCCGCTTCCTCTCACTCTGATTATTTCTCTCTCACTTTGAATCTTTCTCTCTTACTACCTCTCTGTCCCTCCTCTGTATTGAAAAGTAAAAGTAACATCGAAAATTTACTGTGGTTATTTTTCTCTTTGATTTAACAATGAGTCGATGTATTTATCTATCTACTTATTTTCCGTTTCACACGTACACAACACTTTCTATCACCACTCTCTCTCTCCCTCTCTTCTCACTCTGACTTTCTCTTTCTCTTTACAAATTCATAAAGTTTAGCTATTAACATCATATTATTATATATATTCTATGTAGAGCATAACGGACTAAGTAACTAAGGAAGGAACAAGCAGAATTATAATATGATTATTTTAAGGCAGCGGGCTGGCAGAATCGTTAGCACGCCGGACGAAGTACTTAGCGGAATTTCGTCTGTCATCACATACTGAGGTAAAATGGGGTGGGGTCTACTTTGCCTTTCATCCTTTAGTAAGTACCAGTTGTGTAGTGGTGCCTATAGTAGAAAGGATTATTACTACTACTACAACAACTACTACTACTACTACTACTACTACTACTACTACTACTACTACTACTACTACTACTGCTACTGCTGCTGCTGCTGCTACTACTACTACTATTATTATTATTATTATTATCATCATCATTATTATTATTATTATTATTATTATTATTATTATTATTATTATTATTATTATTATTGAGTGAGAGAGGAGTTCATGCCATCAGAGTGACACTGAAGTACAAAAATACGAAGCCCAGTATACTCATCGTTACTACTCGTCTGATAAGGGTACACCAGGCACATGCACCACAACCATATGTGCGCGACGTTGTGATCTTATGTCAAAGTAAACAGCGCATGACCGTGCAGGTGGGGCCCAATTAGAATTTTCTTCAGGTCGGGTAGCCCACCCCTCTCAAAAGGTCCCTGAATAAGAGTTGTTTAAGCATGTTAAACGAATCACACATGTTTCCAGAGGTGAATTATTCAAATCTCAAAGAATTCCTCTCAACACACGGTTATGATGCTCACCCACTGCTTCTGTTCATGATCAGAGATTCACATGTCTTCAGCCACCAAGGGAATGCTAAACTGGTCAATTTCAAACAACTAACAAGCAAACCTGTGGTAATGAGCAAACTATTCGGTGTTGCCCGTCTTTTATACCAAGACAAAATATGTACACGATAATTCTACTAATCAGTTAAGATCAGAAGCCATGAGAGCCAGTGCCTTATATTGAATCGGGGCATATATTATTATTATTATTATTGTTGTTGGTGTTATTATTTTTGTTATTGTTGTTATCCTCTTCTCTCTTTCTCTCTCTCTCTCTCTCTCTCGCCTTTCCGTTCTCTCACTACCTTTCTCTAAAGCACTCTTTTGTAGAATTCGGCTGCAATCAAAAGTAAACAGATAGCGGGAGAAAGAAAGAATGAAAGAAAGAAAGAAAGAAAGAAAGAAAGAAAGAAAG
The DNA here is from genome assembly GCF_001194135.2 of Octopus bimaculoides. Lineage (NCBI taxonomy): Eukaryota > Metazoa > Mollusca > Cephalopoda > Octopoda > Octopodidae > Octopus > Octopus bimaculoides. The sequence continues at coordinate 52,709,130 of NC_068985.1, read as the reverse complement.
AAAGAAAGAAAGAAAGAAAGAAAGAAAGAAAGAAAGAAACAGTGAGGGTGAGAGAAATTGGGTCGGTCAGTTTTAAATACACAAGAGAAACCGTCTGACACATCGACACCGCTAAGAATCCATCCGCAGTTGACGGTCCAATGTCAAGGCACGCAAGTTTGTATGGCTTAGAAATTCTAAGAAAGAGTGTGAACAACGAATTATGAAATATTTTCGTTTGACGAATTTTCATTCACCGGTGCTGTACGATTCTTTCCTTTTATATAAAATATTCCAGCTGTCACATCCATTTCACTGACGAAAGAAATAGGAAAAATAATAGAGGAAGGATTCGGTTGTTAATGGAGGGCTGAAATCACTGGAAATTGATTAGTAGTTTGGAAGTGGATACTAACAGGCTTGAATTTTGCCACACATATTACTACGATGAGAAGAAAAAAAGGGGGTGGTAAATTATGTTCCAGTCTCACATGAGACTAACACTAGCAATGTATTAAAATCCAATGGTGATGAAAATGATGATGATGATGACGATGACGATGACGATGATGACGATGATGACTATGATGATGAAGATGATGATTATGATGATGATCATGATGTGGCATTTGCGTAGCTCCAGAGAAATATATAAACATAGAACTTTTGTTCACTTTACAAAAATGTTATATTCCTGCAAACCTAAAAGCCACCGAATTATAATGGCCCACTTAACAAGATAACAGCTCATAGAATAAAGACTCGGGCATAAGAGAATGATACACTTGAAATGTAATGATACTAACATGGATTAAACGTTACATTATTAGAAGGCAGCCATGATAAAGTGGACGTACTTTCAATGTTTCCAATTGAACAGACATTAGAATGCAATTATTCCATTCAAGTAATACGCATTTCATACAAAAATGACCTTATAACTATCATTTTGAAATGTTAACAAATTCTGCCACTCTTTTCAATCAAATATACTGAAGAATTGGTTATCTGTTTAAGGCAGCCCTGTAGCAATAATATATTTCATAACTCTGACTATAACAATGTCAGCAACAAAACTGTATAGGAAGAGCTCGATAATGATATATTACCTAAATATCAAAATAGACGATGACATTACAAACGTAATAGATGCAGCTATGGAAATAAATGCGATGGAAACGCGGAGATAAACTTTGCTTTTATCTGTATCGCCCGTAAGTTATTGTTTCAGTATCCTACACGATTAGCAAATAAAAAAAAATATTTTAAGGTTATAATGTGATAAATTATTTGAAAATAAACAATGTAATTGTTTTACAATGCTCGTGGGAGAAAGATATGTTCAGTGTACCCGAATTTTGTAGAGAAATATAAGTTTTTCTTCTCGTCATGCATAATTGAAACATTGAAGCTTGTAAGTAAATATTCTGGTGGATTAGGTACAGATCAAGTAGATAAAGTGAGATGATTAAGTGCGGCTCTTTGGCACGTGAACGAGTAGGCACGGCGGATTGGGCATTCAACCTAGTGACAAACATACACACATACACGCACATACGCACACATGCGCACACATGCGCACACACACAAATGCATGCGGGCACCGGAATAAAAACATACAGTGTGAGGGGAAGAAAGAGAGAGGGTGAGAAAGAGAGGGAGAGAGAGATTACACATACAGACATTTGATGCTCACACAGCGAGAAAGTTAGAGTGAACGCGAGATGCTTTAAAATGTCTAATATCAAATAAATCAGCGTCAAATCAGCAATTGTAAATACGCAGCACCGAAACGGCAATGTCAAAGTGTCTCACACTCTAAATAATGGTAGCATTACTATAAAAAATCCTTTCACTTCACTGTTTTGTGGTTTGTTTTTTGTCCCTTGTTTCTTTTCTTGAAACTAACTGAAAAATAAATTGTATACAATGCTGGACAATTAGAGACATTTAGCTTCAGATCTGATTGATAATAAGCCATTGAAATACTAACATTTTAAAATAAAATTTTATGTCCTAGGAAAGCAACAGCTGTAATGACACAAATGATGCCACAGCCAAATAACTGGAAATAGTAAAAAACTAAGAGCTTTTCCTCAGGCTTTGGAAAATTAGGAATAGGATATTAGAATATCCCATTAGAATATTCTAGTAGAATATTAGGAGTAATTATAGCTGAGCACCGAATCAATCCTCGCTGGTTAATGCCCAATCAAACTGGTTCATAATAAGAGATTATGAGTGGTAGAAATTTGTAGGCCTTGGCTATAAAGCATAACACTGTTGACGTGGTCTACACGAGCTATCGCTCCCTCGGTTAGTTTGTTTGTACAAATTCACCAGCAGATTTCATTAATAAAAAGATAATTCTCAAATAATTAATAAATATTCATATCGGACGTATGCTTTCTAAAGCAAAACAAATAAACAACTTATTCCTCTAACTTCCGATTGAAATAGTTACTTTCATATTGTTTTTTGTAAATATTTGATAAGGTTACTTAGGGTGTTGCTCTGTTCCCATAGAAGCTAAACGCGTTCTAATTCTTTCAAATTTTGACACAAAGTCAAATAATTCTTTCTATCTTTTGGAACAAGAAAAGAAATTTAGAAGAAAGGAGGAAATCGATAACAGTGACTCCAGTTCCCAACTGGTATATTTCATTAATCCTGAAAGGATGAAAGGTAAAGTAAACCACGGCAGCATTTTGAAGTCAAAACGTAAATCTGTGTCAAATGCCGCCAAGCATTTTGTTCAGCATACTAGCGATTCTAACAGCTCGCCACGTTGATGATGTCATAATAAAATTGAAAATATGAATTAACTCTTTCTCATTTTACCATAAGATCAACAATTTTGACGCGAGGTTACATCAGTACCAGTATTTGACTGGCATATTTCATCTATCAACCCTAAAAGCAATGGCCATCCAATAAACGATACAAGATTATTACTGAAGAGACAAGATCTTCTCGTCTAACTACTTGTGTATTTTCTGGTGCATATTGTAAACAAGAAGGAGATAACTTCATTAATCCCACCTATAAAAATTTTCGAGATCTTTCCACTTGTCTATAACTTATAATCAAATCCCGCATTACAAGACACGTTTCCAGATCATTTTGTGGACGATCATGCGGTATCTGATCTAATCTTTTAATTCATTAACATTGTCAGTGGCTATTACTATAAGAATATTTCTTTTAATGATACACACACACAAGCACACGCACACACACACACACACACACACACACACACACACACACACACACAC
>NC_068985.1:52695845-52702665 GCF_001194135.2 Octopus bimaculoides | reverse complement strand
ATATATATATATATAAATAAATATTTTCATATGCACATGTATATGCATGTATTGTATATGTGCAGAATATATATGCATGTGTATATGTATATATGTGTGTGTATATATATAAAACATACATATGTGTATATATCTGTATACATAAATGTGTTAATACGTATGCACATATATGTGTGTGCGTGTTTGTGTGTGTGTGTTTGTGTGTGTGTGTGTGCGCGTGCATATGTATGTATGAATGTATATGTGTTTGTATGTATAGAAGACTAAGTCTTTACGTTTGTTGATTTATGTTTGTAGCTTATACGTGAACTGTTTACAGTGAGCTATGTCGTAGTGTTTAAAGTAACTCTTTCTAAATAAGTATTGACTTTTGGACATCAATTTATCTCTACCCTTCTGCAAGCCAATATATTTCAGTGAGACAGTGTAAATGTGGTGATATGATATATGTTCGCTTTCTCAGAGCATCAGTAATGTTACCGAAGAAAATGAAATGAGATTATCTCTTATATAATAGTCATTGTTACAGTGGAAACGCTATTTGTGGTCTCGACGCACTACGATCTTGCTTCATTCTCTAAAACTGCATTCGGAATATTGACTGATTCCTGAATAATACCGTAATGTCCAGTATGCTATTATGCGTTTTTATTCGTTTATTTGTATAATACCGCAAACAGATTTTCCTGTGCTATAAACTATTTGAAAACAGTAATATCGAAGAAGAAAAAAAAACAAGGAGAATAAGTCGATGATATATATACACATACAAATAAAAAATGTAAACATAAGCGCAGCCATGACTGTGTGGTTTAGAATCTCTTTTTCCAACTACACGGTTTCGTGTAGAGTTCCGCTTCGCAGTACCTTGAGCAAGTGTCTTTTACTATATCTGTTTTCAACCAATAATTTATGAGTGAATTCGGCATACGAAAATTGTATTCCCGTCGTATATTCAATTGTATGTATGTGTGTTTGTGAGTGTGTGCGTTTATACGTGCACATTTGGACAAATTAGAAAAGAATGGCTCTTCTGATCACTTTACAAACGATTTACAAGCACCTAATTATTTATAAACATTTGATTATTAAAGTGGAAGACTTATCAGAAAAGTCATTCCTATTTATTTTTTCAAATATATGATACTGTACCAAGGACCTTCAGTTTCTAATTCTACTATACATGTATGTGTGCGTGTGTGTGTGTGTGTGTGTGTGTGTGTGTGTGTGTGTGTGTGTGTGTGTGTGTGTGTGTGTGTGTGTGTGTGTGTGTGTGTGCGTGCGTGTGTTTGTCCCCACCGTCTTTTGGCGACCGTTATTTGTTTGTTATGTCCACGTAACTAATGAGCTCGGCAAAGCACGCCGATTAAATAAATACTTCGGTAGATTTGTCCGACTCTAATCCCTTCAAGACAATGCTACAGCAGCCCTATAACTAAACAAGTAAAATATAAAAGATAAATAAAGATATAACTAATGTTTGTTCGTAACATTCCTAATATATATTAAATAAAAAGAAAATCATGCAGACTACTTTGAATTTCATACAATCAATAAAATACACTTCTTTCTACGTATAAATTGAACATTGTAAATAGTTTTTATACAGATAATTTACTTACACAAACAATGTTAAAGACGTATGATTTTTTTTTTCTACTTGATCCACGCTATTACACAGTTTGACAAATACATACGTAATCACGTATTCATATAATGGTTCAAATTTTGCTACAAGTGCAGTCATTTTGTGGGAAGAGATGAATCGATTACATCGACCCCAGTGTAAACTTATTTTATCGACCTCCGTAAGGATGAAAGGCAAAGTCGACCTCGGCGGAATTTGTACTTAGATCGGAGCGACGGGCGAAATACCGTCAAGTATTTCATCCAGCGTGCTAACGATTCTGCCAGTTCACCGCCTGAAGTAACATATTTATATAATACTATATTCCCTCTGCAACGTATTCAAAATACTCTGTGATTACGTGATTATGTATGTGTTTGTTAAACTGTGTAATAGCGTGGATCAAGGAGAAAAAAAAGTCGTACATCTTTAACATTGTTTGTGTAAGTAAATTATCTGTATAAAAACTATTTACAATGTTCAATTTATACGTAGATAAAAGTGTATTTTATTGATTGTATGAAATTCAAAGCAGTCTGCATGATTTTCCTTTTATTTAATATATATTAGGAATGTTACGAACAAATCTTTTCTCGGAAACAAAAGTATTTGTTCGCTCCACATAATTCTCCAATGAGGAATGTAATTGTGTCTTTATTTTGAGAAGTTATGTGGGTATTATGAATGTCAGAAAAAGCCTAATTCTATAGCTAGCTCGTGCGTGTCTGTGTGGTTAAGAAGCTTGCTCCCCAATCATGTGGTCCTGGATCAGGTCCCTGCTCAATGAGACTTAATCTCGGGGCATGGACAGGGTCTCCTACTATTACCACGAATCAACCAGAGCTTTGTGAGAGAATTTGGTAAACATGTATATGTGTGTGTGTGTGTGTGTGTGTGTGTGTGTGCGCGGTTCAGCAACAGTTTGATAGGTATAAATATTAAAAAAAAAACAGACTACTTTGATCCATTTGTTCAACTAAACCAGTGGTTGTCGAGCAGTATTCCCATCACTAGTCACTAGACATATTTATGATATCACAATATATGTCATCACATGTGCTCAGCATATTACACTCGTTCAGAGTAAATTACAGAAAATATATAATATCGGCGTAGATATGTCTGTGTGATGAAAAAGGTCGCTTTACACATACATTTTAAGAATAAACATAGGCATGTTGAGAGTGCTGCTTCACTTAGCCCCTGAATGCAAGAGTCGACGTCGCGCCAGGCACTAAGTAGCTCTGTAGGTGTTTCGAACCATTCCATGGCAACAGTAAAGTTGTCCGGAGCTACTCACCCCACACAACAGTACATGCAGTATAATATATTTAACATTCAGTGTGATGATTTACCATTTCTGAAAATTTCCACATCCAACAAAATATAAAGGTTCATTGTTTAATGAAGAATATGGTCATATTTTGTCTAGGAGTAGTGTAGCGGATTGATCAACACCGATATCATATTGATTCTCTTTTTGCTTTTGATCTTGACAGAATACGTAGCAAAGTTGACTTTATTAAGACTTGAAATTGAAGTGAGAGGCATTTAGTTCGGTACCCTAGCATATCTGCTAATTACTGAAAATCAATTAGATAAAGGTATGCATGGTCCGGTGATACAGATTTAGTACTTTCGACACTGAAACATATATCAAGATGTTAAGAAACGTTTAATATTCATGACGTAGACAACAGTCCAATAAGAATCCTTACTTTCGTACATACAAGATGGGACGAAACAATTCTCCTACATTTTACACGGCCATTTCTGTGACGCTAGTAAGGTTAGCCTTGGATAATGGTGTCTTCAAATAGCGAACATTTTAACATGTTTTTTCATTTAGTTATTGTCATGCATTTGACAGCTGCACATCATGCGTTTGGTGGCAAAACTTTTATCACCTATGGTGAATCTGGGGGATTTTTGCAGTACCCTGTATGGTCTAGTTATGCAGTGAGTCCTCCTTGTAGTGGTATAATTGTGTACTTTCCTTATAATTATTCTCAGGAAATAATCTAAAATGTAGTTATGGATTTTTCAAATTATAGATGGGTTATATTAGAATGAAATCCCTTTTATTCAAGCAGTTCTTCCTCTTATATATGACGATATAAGGATCCTCTCGGAATGTCATGATAGTTTTACTTTTCAACCTATGTAGGCAACAAAACGAACTAAAATACCATTGCAAACTGAAAGAGTTGCCATTTTTCACAAATTAGATGTCTACCCAATTGTAAGTAAGCAACATAGTGTAAGCTTATTTTACGTAATGTGACAGACTTTGAAAATATGTTTTTATATTTAAATAGTGGTATGATTCTATGCTGCTTAAATTTATTAATTCCTAAATAATTAAAACACCAACTTCTCCAGAAATATCCCCTTACTTGGGATATTATAATCCGTGGAAGCTTCTTTATACGAGACGTATAGGAAACGAAGTCAGATGTGTTAATATTTTAGCATTTATACCAGGTATGGACTACCTTTTCTGAAAAGCAGGTTGCATGAGACACGGCTCATCATCATAGGAGCCACACTACTAAAAGGTTTCACGGTAATTCTTCGTAGGCGTATCATTCAGCAAGTAGTGCCGGTCGCCTTTGGCCTATGAGTAATTTACATACTCCAGCATTCTATCAGACTTCTGAAACATGAATACTATTTAAACGAGAAATTAAAATCAGGAAAATGTTAGGACTCTCAAAGAAAGGTACATTTCCAGTTCTTCATGCTGAAATGTTTCTAAATTGTTTGACCTTATACTTTGGTTAGTAAATTAATATCTGAATGTAACGAAAGTTTTCTAGCGAACTAACTTAGCAATTCTTACTTTAGTTGAAAGCCATTAAGAGGGAAGAAGCATTAAATAATAAATCATTTAGACTCATTGTATATATTGTATCACCTTAAATGTCAAACTAGTTTCATTTAAGTGTCTGTCTGATTTTATAACCCTCGGATAACATTCAGTCTTAGATTGAATAGGAGCAACTTGGCGAAGTGATTTCTCTTCTCCTTTGTAAATTATTTTCAGCAAATACGACATATATCCTCTTGTAGTATTGATTTTGTTCGAAACTGTCAAATTAAAAATACAATTTTGCAGTCAATAAACTCTCATGTAATAATCCCTTACAAGAGCTCGAGTATTCTTATAGAATGAATTGGTCAACTTATTGATCAATAAAGAGCCACAGAGAATTATTTTTCAATTATATACGTATATTCGGAATAGCTGCTGTTTCTTTAAGGATAATTTCTGAGAACAATTTATTTTAATCTCCATAATGTTCGAATATATTCAATGAATGTTCTTTCAAATTGTATTGCAAAGACATTCTATTATGTTTTGCACAAATATTCCGGAATATATACGATATGTAATCGCTGGTGGTAAGACTTGTCTTCCATTAATGATTAAACTTATCGCATTTCATACACTACGGTAGCTTGCAGGTATAAAACTTCTGAGGTGAATTCTTATTCACTGTAGCTATTAAATTCGTCAAAGAAATATACGAACTATTTGGTACTTACATTTCAACTATTTAGTGATTTCATTTGTACTCAATTCACACAGTAGAAATACTTTGAGTGTGCAATCTAAATAGCCCATATTTCTTGGGTTTAAAGCATTTTAGTTCAAGATTACATTGGTTTTCTGAAGAAGACCACTGAAGAAATGATTAGATGTAAATCTAAAATCAATATCTATGTCATTTTGACATTTATATATTGTAAACCATACCAAAATTATTTCTGCTTGCAGGCCATTGGCCACATAAACACATTTCAATTAGCTCTTATTCTTCATTCGCACAACAGAAAAAAAATCTGACCATATTCAACTGTAGATGTGTCTGTGTGTCGGTATATAGATTCCCTTTAAGAGACTTTATTGATTTTTGTATGTTATATTTTCTACACTTTGTAAAATGCAAAAGCTTCCAATGGAAATCTTTAAATGAAATCCATTGCTTACATTCGGTAAGTCGGTATTTTCAAATCTAGCTCTTGTAAAAAGATAATCAAATAATAAACAGGCATGCCTGTGTGGTAAGAATTTTACTTCCCTACTTCATGTTTTCGGGTTCAGTCCTACTGTATGATAGCTTAAGAAAGTATCTTCTATAATCCCGGGCCAACCAAAGCCTTGTGAGTTGGTTTAGTAGACAGAAACTTATAGAGGCTTGTTGTATATACACATATGTATGTATATACGTGTGTCTTTGTGCTTATGTCTGGCCGCGACCGCTTGACAACTGGCTTCAGTTTGTTCATGTCCTCGTAACTTAGCACTTCGAGTAATGAGACTGATAGAATAAGTATCAGACTTACAAAATGTTCTGGGCTTGATTTAATTGATTAACACCTTCAAGTGTGTGCACCAGCATGGCCACATTCAAATGCCTGTAGATAAATGATAAGCTTTAAATTAAGTATGTTATCAAGCCTAATAGTGTAAACTGAGTTTGTCAGCTAAATATTTCCTAACAGATCCATTTGTTGTAGGTCTTGTGACGCGTTGACAATTCTATATCAGGTGTCCTTTCATATAGTATGGCATTGAATCAAATCGTATAGTTACTACTACTGAGATTTATCAGAGTTATTACCATATTATGATGCTCCAGCATGGTCTCAATAACTCGCTGAAACATGTAAGAAGTGAAGACATATATATGTTTTCTCTTTTACTTGTTTCCATCATTGGACTGAAGCCATGCTGGACATCATGTGGAAGGATCTTAGTCGAGAAAATCGGCCCCAGTACACATTTTTAAAGTCTGATACTATTCTATCGGTCTCCCATTGACGATCCGTTAATTTACAGGAACAAAAACAAGCCAATACCGGTTGGAAGCGATGTGCGGAGAGAAACACCACACACACACACACACACACATAAATAACTTACTATTAATAAAAACTAGGGTGCATTGCGTTACGTTACTTAGTAAATGAAAAAATGTATATTAAACGTATAGGTGCAGGAGTGGCTGTGTGGTAAGTAGCTTGCTTACCAACCACATGGTTCCGGGTTCAGTCCCACTGCGTGGCATCTTGGGCTAGCGTCTTCTACTATAGGCTCAGGCCGACCAAAGCCTTATGACTGGATTTGGTAGACGGAAACTGAAAGAAGCCCGTCGTATATATATATATATATATATATATATATAT
>NC_068985.1:52682860-52695763 GCF_001194135.2 Octopus bimaculoides | reverse complement strand
TGTGTGTGTGTGTTAGTGTGTCTGTGTTTGTCCCCCCACCATCGCTTGACAACCGATGCTGGTGTGTTTACGTCCCCGTAACTTAGCTGTTCAGCAAAAAGAGACCGATAGAATAAGTACTAGGCTTACAAAGAATAAGTCCTGGGGTCGATTTGCTCGACTAAAGGCGGTGCTCCAGCATGGCCGCAGTCAAATGACTGAAACAAGTAAAAGAGTAAAAGAGTAACTGCACAAAAGAAAAAACGTATACTGAGTGTACAAACGGACGGAAAACAGAAACAGAACGTTCTTAATTCTTCATCAGTTATCAACCAGATAGCATTACTCAGTTTCACACCATTAATGATGAGACTGAGATGATTCCCAAGCTGGCGGTGCCCGGGAAATTTGCGGAGAATATTGGGCCGAGAATAAACAATATATGGAATACAGGCGATACAGAAATAGGCATACGAAAGTGAATCAATGTATTCAAGAGGATGGACGAAGGACAAAGACGTAATGATTAAGAAACGAACAAAATACAGATTTAGAGCCAAAAGAACAATTCTCTGCTTTCTTCTTTCTTCTTTTTCCCCTAGAGGACAATCCTAAATGATTAGAAAGGCAACAAATAGACGACCGGTGCAAAAAAGGAAGAGAAAGAAAAGCTGGCCACGGGTCACATGTCACCAGCAGCCAGAGGAGAAAGAGGGTTAGGTGAGAGAGAGAGAGAGAGAGAGAGAGAGAGAGAGAGAGAGAGAGAGAGAGAGAGAGAGACAGAGAGAGACAGAGAGAGACAGAGAGAGACAGAGAGAGAGAGAGAGAGAGGAAGAGAAAAAAGGGACAAAGATGAAAGAAGAAACAATAGAATTACAGTTATTCCCTTTTGCATATCTACTTCTATATCACTTTAATTCCATGAAATATTTGTCCTTGGTCCAGTATCCTTCGCAACTTTCGCGGGTACCGCCAGCATGGGAAGTAGCTTCGCAATTTTATCATTAATGGTGCGAAACTGAGTAATGCCATCTGGTTCATAACTGACGAAAAATTAAGGACCTTCTGTTTTTGTTTTCCGTCCGTTTGTGCACTCAATATACATTTTCCCGTTCGTCTGTGCATTTATTATACGTTTTTTTTCGTGTGTACATTTACTATACAGACACACACACAATCACACACAAACACACATGTACAAACACACACACACATGTACATATATATATATACATATATATATATACAGACAGATAGTCAGACAAGGAGACAAGGAGAGAAGGATTTCCTCATAGTTGTCACCAACCAAATTCACTTACAAGGCTTTGATCGGCCCAAAGCTATGAAGCTGTGCAGTGGGACTCAACCCGAAACCACGTGTTTGCAAAGTGAGCGTTTTAACCATACAACCATGACCGCGTCTACATTGAGCTGCAAATTTTAAAATATGTATTTAAATTAACAACGGTATTAATTCACTTCATAAATTATATTCTCTCTGTCTCGGTATCGGATGCAGAAAACTTTAGAATTAAGTTGTTTTTATTTTATTAATATTTTTATTAGATATTTTATATTTTACTAAACGACTTTATTAAAATTATAATGTGGATTTTAACCCATTTTCATATAATTTTATTTTTATTCGGTTTAGTATAAAATTTAATTTGATAGATAAAGTGAATTTTTTTATATCCTATATGTTAACCAAGGAGGAGAAAAAAGAAAATTCTCAAGAATGACAAACGTGAAGAAAAAAATAATATACTATAACACGACGTCACCCAGAAAGACGCTATTCATTGCCAAGTTTTACTTCTTTCCCTACAGAGAATCTGTTCCATTTGCTTTTTCATTGTTTATTGAGCAATAAAATATTATAGGGTGTACTACGATTGTAGGCTAATTGAAGGAAAGATCGATTTTTGTTAATAATGCAGTTTGGGATATTAAATAAATATCGCCAAGGAAACTGATTAGAGGAAAATATATATTCTTGCATTGCACGTGACGATCTATTAGAAAGTGTACATCCAACAATATGAGACTGATTAGAAACATAATAAGGAATATAACCGCTAAAATTTACCCGGCAGCCAATATTTGAGAGTCTTTAGAAGAAGAATTGCGGAAAATCAATAAAAATTAAATCGTATAATGAAACACGTTCGTTGAAACAGGATGAAAGTTGGAAAATTATTGGCTAGAGTTCTGTTCCCATGAGTTGATGAAATCAGCATTGAAGGGATGACATAGTAAAATAATACAGCAATCAGTCATGATCTGGAGTTATCGATCAGAATACAAATCAATAATTGTCGAAAAACAAACATTGCACTATTTTTGCGAACGAATAAAATGTTTTCCGTCTTTTATCGATTTCTATGTCTGGAACTTCTTATATATAACTCCTATTTTATATTCACCCGTTTATATTATTGACTAGATAAATGCCAGAGATCGATTTAAAACAATATATAATTATTATGTACAATTCACTCATGAGAGAACACAGAAATACTGCCAAGCTGGTACATCATGGTTTGCGCATAACACGAAAGTAACTTTAAAATCTTAACTTACATAACTTATATCGCAGAAGAATAAAAAGAAAACGATTTCTGCAACATTTTCTAAGCATATTAATAAAACTTTAAATCACACACAAGCCAATATAATTTACAAGAACACTGCTTATATGCAATATCACTTTTCAATCTTTTTGCTAAGCTGAAATGTGAAATTTTATTATGAATCTTGATTACTATAATTTTCTGTGATATCAGATATAATTTTGTTGTATATTGGAAAGGTTCAACTTCACTTTCACTATTATTAATCAATTCGTTAAACATTTAATAAATTAACTTAAGCGATTTTTTGACAAACCGTTCGACCAGTTAGCATATCAATCAACCAAGTTTATCAAAATCCTTTTGTCGCGATTCAAGGCCTCATCAGTGAAATATCTTCTCTATTCCGAGTTTGCTTCAGGTGGATTCACGTCAAGAATCTTTGTAACTAAATGCAAAAAGGAAACCTCTGAAATAACCTGTACAATATATCACGCTTTGAAAACTTAAAGTACATACATACATACATACATACATACATACATACATATATATATATATATATATATGTATGCATGTATGTATATCTATATATACATACATACATACATACATACACGCATACACACATTTATATGTATATACATACATACACACATATTTAGTTACATATATGTATATATATACATATTCATATATATTTATATAAGGGCATTACTACAGAATAATGCCATATATATGTATTCATACATATATACATGCATACATACATATACATATGTATACACATACCTACATATATATATATATATATACATATATATATACATACATATGCATACATATATATATATACATATACATACATGCATATATATATATACACGTACATATATATGTAAATCTGTGTGTGTGTACATATATACCGTATTTGATGGCCTATAAGACGTACGAGCGCATAGGACGCACCTTAGCCTAGGCAATACTTTTGTAAAATAAATTACCTCTAAAATAATGTTTTAATTCTTCCACTTACCTGTATAACTTCATGTTATTACCGGTAATTATAAGCAACTTATTGCATCCACATTCGATATAAACTTACCGTAGGCGATTGTTCACCAATAAATGGCAGTACACAATTTGTAAACATACATACCGTTTTGAGCGACTTACGAGCCTACATTGGACGCACGGCATTTTTAAAGCCGTTTTTGGGTAAAAAAAAAAAGCGTCTTACAAGCCATGAAATACAGTAACACTCCTGTCACAGCGTAGGACCTTGAAGACTGCTAAAATGCAAGAAAGTATACTAGTCCCTTAATTTTCAATACTTAATATTTAATAATCAATATTCGATATTTCAATTATTCAATAAGACAATCAATACGTCATTTCATTTTACTGAATATATTATATATTCTATATCCTAGATTAATATTATAAGAATATAAATAAAACAAAAAAAACAGACAGATTTGGAATTCTTTTGAAAAACATATTCCTCTATACACTATCATACAAACCCCTTGTATATATATATATATATATATTCATATTCTCAGTATCACATATGTAATGTATATGTATTGTTAAACGCCTGTAGCAGCGGTATTACGCCTAGGAGAGGTCTCTTTAAAGTGTTAAACAACATTGTACCCTTCAAAGCCAGGCAAAACGAAACCGCCCCGGATATGAGCGAGAACGGCAGGTATTGATATTTCGATTTCTTCCAGGTTTAATACCGTAGATTCAAACGTTTAGCAACATCCACCAATGTTCACTTTCAGTTGCTTCTCATACAAAAATTTGAATTTTTTCTACTTCCGGGGCGATACTGCACATCAGCAAGTAGTCTTTACACTATCTAGATATACTTCTAGCTGCCAATTCGATTCTGTTCTGGACGCAAGGTGAGAATATGACACTGGTGAGCAGAAAAAAACTGCGAATACAGTAATACTTCTCTTAATGAGGACCTGCTTTACGAGACCCCGGGTTTACGATTTATATTTTTCAAGTACACGATCCAAATTTTGAACAAAGTGCAAAAGTTTCTACTACCATAACAAATGACTCTGCTTGTTACCGGGAAATTTATAGAGAGCGAAAAAAAGCGTTTTCTAAGCAAACAACTCTAGACTTGTTTTTTAAAAAGAAATATGCATGTCCGTCTATGAGTGATTGTGAATCGACGATCGCGTCTACAAGTGATGGTAGGCGCAAGTTTTGTGCGAGTGAATGTGATTCAGAAAACGATTATAATAATAACAGTTTTTACTATAAATGATCTTGACATTCTTTTTACTTTACATAAAATATTCTTTACATTCTACTGTTGTTTTATTGCTATTTACTTACGAGTATTATAAATTTTACTGCGAACGAATTACAATTCATAACATTGTTATTATGGGAAATTATTGCTTTGCTTTACGAGTTTTCATTTTACGAACGGTCCTCGGGAACAAATTAACTCGTATATCGAGGTATTACTGTATCTTATCGATATCTGTTGTTCTGGTTCACTTCCGGGCGGCGTCGTTTCTCCTATCTTTGAATCATATTGTGTTTTCTTTTAATTATATGTCTTTAAAAGGATCTCTCCCAATCCTATATACCACAGCTACAGCATACATACATACATAGATAATGTGATATTGAAGATGTTTACATTATTGAGCTGCTTCTAAGAAAAAAACAGAATTTTTGATCTATTTGTACGGCTCTGTTGCACATCAGCATATATATTTTACTCTATTTTTATATACTTCTAGCTGTTAATTCGATTTCGTGTCAAGGAGTGGCGAGTATCTACTCTTATTAGCTGAAAGCAACCACGAAATATCGATATACGTCGTTGACCCATTATGCGACTGTTACTTAAGTGTGGGATGATATGCATCATACTATATTGCATCAGTCTTGCAGTTTGGGTATATCAAGTACATTCATACATAAATGGGCTTTCATGTTGTTATTTGCCCGCTTCATTTAGGGAATGAGATATTGCTACGATTGTCTTTATTGTTAAATATCCATAAGAAATAAGATAAAATATACATAAAACAAATGCAACAAAATATATAAACTGTAGACTAGCGAGGAACAAAAAGGATAAAATCTTTTTTATCAAGGGAAAGTAATATTGATAGTATGAGGCCGGTAGAGGAAAATCACATTGAGTTTAAAGCGAGGGAAGGGTAGTAGAAAAAAGAAAGGAAAAGTAAATGCAGGCGAAATTGTCTGGGAGGGCGATATAGATGAGATGAGACCTTTTGAGTAATGATATTAAAAGTTTGTCATCACAGTTACTTTAAGGTTATAGCTATGTTTAAGCAGGTGTTGTATAAATTTTGGGACGCACTATATCAATAGTACACTGGGTTGTCAGTTCATTCATACATATATATACATATATACATATATGCACATATGTATGTATTATGCATATATGTATACATGTTGAAACAATATCCAGAATATCTATTTCACTTGAAGTTCTTAACGTATAGCAGATGTTTTCAATTGGCGATATCCTTCGTTATTTCAAACTTTTTTCCTGCATATTAATAAATGATGTTCTTATGGCTTTAAGAAATAATTCAGGTGCAGACATGGTTGTGTGGTTAAGAAACTCGCTTTGCAAACACTTGGTCTCCTGTTCAGTCTCACTGTACGGTACCTTGAACTGTGTCTTCTACACTATCCCCGGATCCACAAGTTACTTGTAAGTAAACTTGGTAGATGGAAACTGTGTGGAATCCCGTCGTATATATATATATGTGTATATACGCATATTTATAGAGAGAGAGATAGAAAGAGAGAGAGCGAGCACACACGAAAACGGAAGGTGTCGCTGAACAGGTCATAGATGTATGACGAAAGATTTTGGGACAATAGACATGAGTTAAAATTAAAAGAAAAAAAAAACAGTAATAAACGAGTTAAGAACAAATATATAGTACCTGTGCTTATTTGGCAAAAAAGACCATCCCAAAATACAACAATATATATAAATATATATACACACACATACATACAAACATACATACATACATACATACACACACACACACACACACACGTATATATATATATATATATATATATATATATATATATATATATACACATATATGTATATACGGCATTTGACAATATGCATAGGGAAACTCTCTAGAAGATTGCAAATGTATATGGAATAACAGACGATTATATCAATCTGCTTTGTAGTTTCTACAACAACTCAAGCTGTTGTATTGTAACAGAGTATGGATACGCTGGTTTTCTTATGATCGTCACTGCTGTAAGACAAGGATGTTTCCTGTCACCAATGATCTTTCTCATGGTCATCGATTTTGTTATGCAGAGATCAATGGTGGGACCGGCTGTAGGCATACCATGGCCGGCGAGGGAACGGCTAACATACTTGGATTTTGCCGATGACATTGCTCTTTTGGCTGAGAATCGCCCAACATTACAAGAAATGACAACAAAAATGGAAAGGGAAGCGGCGAAGACGTGATTGAGAATCAATGGTTAAAAAACGAAGGTAATGCAAGTTGGGAAACAACTAGAAAGTGTCTCAAAGAAGACCTACGCAGACTGAACTTAGGAAGAAGCAAATGGGTTGGCCAGGAGACAGATAATTGGTGATCACTGAGTGCCTAATGTGCCGCTCAAACACACCAACGGACCCAAAGAAGAAGAAGAAGTGTGTGTGTGTGTGTGTGTGTGTGTGTGTGTGTGTGTGTGTGTGTGTGTGTGTGTGTGTGTGTGTGTGTGTGTGCGTGTGCATGTGAGTGGCAAAAGTGACAGACCGAATAAGTATCAAACTTGAAGAAATTAGCAGCGTGGTCTATTTGTTCGACTAAACCCCTCAAGGCGATGCCCCATCATGACCACAGTCCAATGATTGAATCAAGCAAGAGATACAAGATAATACTAGATATTAAGTGATAATGCTATTATCTCATAGGAAGATGAGAAAGTAAGCAGACATGGCAATTGATCAGGGTCTCCAAATTTAGTTGGAAGAAATAAAGAAGACATCCTCATCTCTGGTACATATCCCCGAATCTCGCAATAGTGTGCACTACATTAAAGTTATCAATGAGTCAGAGTGTGATGTATAAGGCGACGGCTTAAGCTGGATTCTACAATAATCATATGCGAGCGTCATTTGATTATCTATGATACCTATTCAAGGCATATCTTTGCTGCGTCTTAACTTTATTTTGTGCCATGATACAAAACGAATGATGAAAAAAATTGACCTGGGGTTAACTTTTCTAAAATAAAATCAAATATACTTCTCACTGATCAATAGTCGTTTAAAGAAAAAAATAAATGGACGAAATCATTTGGCTTAAAGTAATGAAACGAAATGAAAAAAAAACTTCAATCAGAACCTGAAAGCTGCAAGTCAGACGTTTTAATGTTAGTGTGAAAAAAACATTTACGGATGTAATGAATCGTAAACTTTGTTATATTTAACCATATATGGAGAAAAAGAAAACTAGATTCCTTATAATGATGTTGGATTAACATATTTTTGCAACATATTCCTTATCAACTCCTCCATAATCAACCTCGTGATCACAATCACCTTGGTCAAAGCTTTTCTTCTTCTTCTTCTTCTTCTTCTTCTTCTTCTTCTTCTTATTATTATTATTATTATTATTATTATTATTATTATTATTATTATTATTATTATTATTATTATTACTATTATTATTATAGTGGCGGTGGTGAGCTGGCAGAATGGTTAGCACGCTACGCGAAATGCTTAGCAGTATTTCGTCTGTCTTTATGTTCTGAGGTCAAATTCCGCCGAGGTCGACTTTGCCTTTCATCCTTTCGGGTCAATAAATCAAGTACCAGTAAAACACTGGGGTCGATGTAATCGACTGGTCCCCTCTCAAAAATTTCAGGCCTGGTGCCTTTAGTAGAAAGGATTATTATTATTATTATTATTATTGTTATTATTAAAATGTTATTATCATTATTATTATTATTATTATTATTATTATTATTATTATTATTATTATTATTATTATTATTATTATTATTATTATTATTATTATTATTATTATTATTATTCAGTCAACTTATACTGGGTATATTCACCGCTCTATCGAACGTAGCTCTGCATGCCTTAGGCGTGTGCAATGATTTGTTCTGGTTTTGTATATTCTGTTGTATTGGTTATGTATTTACCTGGATGTTTTTGTTCATTGATGAGGTGACTGATAATATATATCGTTTCTGTTTCCTGTCCCCACATTCCAGTTATCTCCATTGCTCTATACTTATATTCGGATAATTTCCACAAGTTTTCCAGGGATATATTATCTGTTGGGAATGTAGTTCGATTAGAAGACATTTCTTTTACCGGCGGTCTTTTACAACAATATTTTGGTTAATTATTCATGATCATTCAGTGTCTGTGTTTTGGTATTTAGCAGTATATGATTGCTTTGTTGATCTTTGAGACCGTTTCTGGTGTATTATTATACCATCTCTTTTCTGCTTGCAGTTCATCGATCTCCAATAGATTTTGTTAGTTTGCGGTTCACGTCCATACTGCAAAACAACTTCTCTGCCAAAGGAAAGTGAAATGTGGAAACAAAAGCTACAAAACTGCTTTTGTAGAACAATGTAGCTAGTCCTAAAGAAGCAACAATAATAACTCTTTGATCCCCCAAAGGTTTCTAAATACGCAGTAATTGTTCGATTGAAAAAATTATTCCCCGAACCGCCACGACAATGAATAATGCAATGATGAAAATAAAGTATATTGCTCTGTATGGCATTCTTTAAAAATGTCGAAAGTATGTGATTACTCCGGGATCAATGCTTCATTTATACTCTTTTCTCCAGTTCGTGTTTGCTTGCGACTAAGCGGCCATTTATCTTTTTCCTAACTGCTACTTACTATGCAGTTTCGTTAATATATGCGGTGTGTCCAAAATGAAAATAAACTTTCAAAACAGTGTCAGTCAGCACAGCATATTTGCTATATCAGAGCTGTGTAGGGTTAATTTTGTTTCTTAAGTCTAAATATCGCCACATCACCCTGCCTCAATTAGGCATTAATCGCTATAGACAGTGAAATTTTGTTTAGCACATTTGGCGATTTGTCGTATGTTCAACAAGGAAGCTATTATATGAGCAACTGGATCGTATAAACCTCTATTTCAATTTAGGTGAAACATTTACAGAGACTTTTCTAATGTTTCAACAGGTCTATGGAACGATCATTTGAGTCATACTCAATGTCGCAAGTGGTACTATAATGTCAAAGGCGATCCAAATCTGGACGAATTTCCACAACAACGTACAGCGATCTCATTACGAAAGTAATTTCTGTGATCTGTGAAAGTTGCCGCCAGACAGTCCATGAAGTTTCTGAAACAGCAGGCATCTGCAAACGTTCTTGAAACGTGAATTCAAACTAAATTTTTATGATATATCACGTGACTGTAAAAGTAGGACGGGGCCTATCGACAAATGAACCAAAACAACCGGATCGCATTCAGTCGTTCAGTAGATTTTGATTGTCCTAATGTTAATGAAAATGTTCTGGTAAGGTGCTATAACAGGTAACAATACGTGGGTGTACGGTTACGATATTGAAATCAAAAGCAGTCATAGCTGTAGGCAGGGGTATCATTGTTACGACCAAAGGATTCATATTAAAATTGATCAACTATGAAGGTGAATATGGTCGTCGTTTTTTGTTTTTCATTAAAAGGGCATCATTCATCATGAGTTTCTTTTCCACGTTATTAAACAATCAATAAAGACTTGGATGTCCTGGGGCATTTCGGAGAGTGCAGTTTAAAGAGGCTGAGGTATGGAAAGATAAATGCTAAGTGATTGATGCATAAAAATAACATATTTATTCACCCATCATTATCCGTATCGTTTTGCCAAAACACGATACAACTCTCATCCCCTGCCACCTCTCTCACTGGATTTGGTACAGGCAAAGATCTTGATTTCATTTTCAAGGTAGTTCGATTGAAAACATTCTTTCCAGAAGCGTCATGACGGTGAATAATTCAACATTATTAATAAAAGTCATTATTCTTATTAAAAGTTGCCCATTACAGAAAATATATGTCGAATAAAATTTGCGAAGGGAAGTGTGCTCGACCTGAAGATTCTAAAATTGGTAAAACAAAAAAATAGGAGCTATATATCAACATCAAGGCAACTATTTTGAAGCATACAAGTCTAGTTAAATTGTAAGTAAATCAATGAATTTTATTCTTTTAGGTCTAGTCTCTTTTTTGCTGTACGTCGTACTTCTGTTTTATAATATCTATTTAATAGTTTATAGTGGCATATCTTTTATCCTGTTCTGCGATCGTGAATCCTTCGGTCTTTGTCATGTGACCTGCACATCTCACCTAGTGTTGCGATTTTCCTCCGACTATTTGTTATTTCCAATTTTGAAATTTGTCTACGAAGGGGGTGTTCTTGTGATCATTTTAAAACGGCAGACAATAGCCTTTATTTTTATCTTAGTTTTATGTTTTTCTTTTTCATAATTTCTTTTGTAGTCTTTCGATTTCCGTCATAACTATCTGTTATCGTAGCTTCTGTGTGGTGTTTGCAAGGTTCTTTGGCGATGGAAACCATTTTATTGCCGTGATTTGTAGCAATTTTCATTTCTTTGCCACTTTTAATTTTTTTTAGTAAATATATCTTAATCTCACAGAAGGCATTGTATAATAATTTTATAGTTATATATAGCATCTACCATCCTGTAAACATGAATCTGTTGGTTGGCGTTTTCTTAATGCCATCATTATTTTTCTTGCTAGTCTTGCTAGCACATTTAGCATCCAATTGAGAATATAACTATAAATTACTACTGAGACAACTACCGTATTAATCTAATGCGTCTATGACATTCCTTCATAGTTTTTGTGTTCTGTGTGTATCTGGCTATTATCTTGGCTCCAAGTATCTATAAGACTGGGTTTGTTGTAATTCTAGTATCTCTGTTTCTTTATCAAACATCTTAATAGTTCTTTTAATTGATATATGTTTCCTCAAGATTGATTCCGTCCATTATTAGTAATCCAAATCTCAAATAATACATTTATTAAATCCGTCTTCTGTGTGTATAGTATTCTACTTGTTTATAATAGGCAGATTACAGCCTTCGTTTGTCCATACAGGGACAATTGCTGTTTACCCTCTCGTGACATTTGTATCCGACTTCTGTTTGATGTAACATATAGGTTAAAGATATTAGTGCTCAGTAGAAAGGTAGCGGAGTTAGGAATTCTCCTTGGAATACTCATCTTCTAATTTAGACATTTCTTTCTTTTAATCTTTAGTTGTTTCAGCTATTTGACTGAAGCCACGCTGGGAGACCACCTCGAAGGGTTTCAGTGGAGCAGTTGGATGGCAGTACGTATTCTTTTTAAACATGTCTATTGTTTCCAGTACGTAGGCCTGGCAAGAAAACTGCAAGCGATATATTCCTGTCTTGCCTAGATTCTACTTTTACCTTCTACAGTTTTCAGTTATGGAATTGTTTGATCGAACATTGCGCTTTACAGCCACATGAGCCTCGGCAGAATTTCTTCACGTCGTTAGAATTATTTATTCATTTGTTTATTTGTTTATTTATTTATTCATTTATTTTTCTGTTTCTGTAACATTGCAGATACGGGCTTCTTCTCTACAGGAAGAAGGCTGAAGACAAGAAAATTAGTTTTGTCGGGAATTTGTTGCTTATATACCCTTGGTAGTTAAAATGGTAGTTTTCCTCCAGTGAGCTAACAAGGTGATAGCACTGACTTAGTCAGTGTGTTATCAAACATTTGCGAATACCTTTTATATCCAAGATAAAAAATTTAAACCGAAGTTTTAGATCTCATTATCCATTGATATCGTCCATATTATTATTTCACATTAAACTGTTGGAAAAAATATCCAATATCGGACTACAAGTAACTTAGATGCCAAGAATCTTCCTAAGTATCTTAGCTGTCCCTAATAACACTGTATTCTGGAATTATACTAACCTAGGCTTTATGCCCATTTCCTTTGTCGTCCTGTTCAACTTTTTAGGGAGAGTTACTAATTCACCTATAACTACAGGAATATATTTTACTTGCACTTTCTATTATTATTATTATTATTATTATTATTATTATTATTATTATTATTATTATTATGTTGTTTTTTTTTCTTCTTTCTTCAAATTTTCTTCCATTTCTCGCCGAGTGTTTTCCGTACACCTAGAGCAGAGAAACTCGTTGTATGCATTCCCAATTTACACACGCAAATTCACAGGTAAAACATGTATTTAAGAAAAAAAAAA
>NC_068985.1:52676266-52681333 GCF_001194135.2 Octopus bimaculoides | reverse complement strand
CTTTCACAGTATGTAATAGTCCCTGAAGCTCTTCATCGTCTTTGCCATATAGCTTTAAATCATCCATATAAACTAGATGGCTTATTTTCTTGTCAATTTTGTAGCCATACCCTGTTCTATTCAGTTCACTTGAGAGTGGTATCAGTGCTATGCAGAAAATTAGTGGTGAGAGCGAGTCACCCTGGAAAATGCCACAGTTTATGCTAATATTGTTTGAGTGCAATACTCCATTATTATTATTATTATTATTATTATTATTATTATTATTATTATTATTATTATTATTATTATTATTATTATTATTATTATTATTATCATTGTTGTTGTTGCTGTTGCTGTTCCTGTTTTTGTTCTTGTTATTCAGCTGTTGAATTGACGGAATGGATAGTACTGGGGTCGATGTTATCGACGTACCTCTTCCCCCACAAATTTCAGGAATTATGCCTATTGTAGAAAGGATTATTATTACCATTATTGTTGTTGGTGGTGTTGCTGTTCCTATTTTGTTATTGTTATTCAGTCAGCGAGTTGCCAGAATGGTTAGGATACTGAATAAAATGCTTAGCAATACTTTGTTCTTCTTTAATTTCTGAGTTCAAATTCCCTCGAGGTTGACTTTATATTTCACTCTTTCGGCGTCGAGAAAATAATTACCAGTTGGGCACTGGGTTGATGTAATCGACTTGCTGCACCCCTCAAAATAGCTGACCTTGTACCTAAAAGAAAAATGATTCTTATTATTAAGGCAGCGAGCCTACAGAATCGTAAGCAGCCAGGTACAAGAAAAATAATGAAACTAAATCTTACCAAAACTATGGGCCCATAAAATGTCTATCTACCATGTATAGAATTTTAACACCCATCCTTGTGGAGAAAACATACAAATTTATGTCCACTTAGATATTTTCTCCACTAAACAAAAAGGATGCCGACGTAGCTCATATAGATGCAATGACCAACTCTTAATCTCATGACCCTTTAGTACTCTTCTGAATGGATTGGTCATAAAATGACCTTCGACAGCATACCACATTCATGGATCTTGAAATCGCTGGATATCTTCAAAATTTCTCCTGTGATTTCAAACTTCCTGAAACACAACATGTCAATGTGGAATACGAATCTCCAATTATGCCACTCTAATGGAGTATTAACCACAAAAAATATCAATATCAACTGCGGAATTATCCAAGGTGACTCACGTTTGACTTTAATTTTTTCATAGCATTAATGCCACTTACAAGTGTACTTAACTGAACAGAATATGGATATGAAGCTGGTAACAAGAAAATAAGTCATCTATTTTATATGCATGACTTAAATCTCTATGGCAAAGACGATAGTGAGCTTAAAGAATGACTACGTACTGTAAAAGCATTCAGTGATGACATCGGGATAGAATTTAATATTGATAAATGTGACAAGGCCACTTTCCAGAAAGGGAAATTGAAGACCTGATATTCAGTGGTGTTGGATGTTGATACAGTCATAAAAGAACTCGAGCAGGAACAAACTTACAAATACCTCAGAATAAATGATGGCTCTGGGATTCAGCATGCAAGCATGAAAAAGAAGAACAGCAAGGAGTGTTACAGGAGAGTTCGAGAAGTCCTCAAATCCGAGTTAGATGCACGTAACAAGGTATTAGCTATAAATTTCTTCGCAGTTCCGGCTGTTATTTACAGTTTCAAAGTATTGAACTGGAATATGAGCGAAATAAGGAAGATTCAGAGGAAAATGCATAAGCTACTGACTTGCAATAAGATGCATCACCCAAAGGTAGATGCAAATCATCTTTACCTACCCAAAACTCAAGGAGGTCGAGGCTTGATCCAATTTGAAATCTCCTACAAAACCACCACAACTGGAATAGCAAAATATCTTGAAACATCTAACGACTGGATGCTAAAGCTCGTTGAAAACCATGAAAAACGTAAGAAGCCTGGTTCTGTTATGAAGGAGAGCAAAACAATTTTCAAGTGTTTTTATGCATAATATCCAGGTTGAATAGCATGATGGAAGTGCAGCAACTGTTGTTGCGAAGAAGGTGAAATCAATAGCAAAGCAAAATGCGTTTGATAGGTAGGAACAAAAACCTCTGCAAGGCAAATATGTAGCATGTAGCAAACACGCTGATGTAGACCAGAAGCACACCCATCAGCGGCTACGGAGCTCAGGGCTAAAGGCAGAGAGTGAAGGTTTTTGTCTTGGCTGCCCAAGATCAGAGCTTATTGACCCAGAACTATCAAGCCAATGTGATGAAAAATGATGTAGATCCAAAGTGCCGATACTGCACCGATGGGACAGAAACAGTGGACCACCTAATTTCTGGATGTAAAGTTTTAGCACTTGTATAGTACAAATCAAGACATAACAGAGTTGGCCAATAACTACATCGGATAATGTGTGGGCATTATAAAATCACAACTGCTGACAAATAGCACAAGCACCACCCTGAGGCTGTATCTGAACGAGAAAATGTAACTATTCTTTTGGACTTCCCAGTATGTAAATCATCAAAGCAATTAAACCAGATATTGTTGTGAAAAACCAAAACAACAAAGTTTGTTTATTGATTGACTCTGTGATCATAATATCTCGGCAAAAGAATTTGATAAGCTCAGAAAGTATTAAGATTTGCTAATCGAAATCGAAAAGATGTGGGATCTCCAAACGGTTACAATACCAGTGATTGTAGGAGCACTTGAAATGATCAAAAAAGGAACTGAAAATTATTTAAGAATGATACTTGACTTACCATCCATGCAGGAAGTGCAAAAGATCGTCTTAACTGGTACGTCACACGTATTGAGAAGAGAATTGTCGTTGTGAATTTTCGTTCCATTTTTCTCCCGTGTTATTTGTTTACTTTGTTTTTTTTTATTTATTACTTTTTCTCTCTGTCTTCCCCATTTTCTCTATTACATGACTTTGTAAATGAGCAATCTAGTGTGTGTATTTTAATGACCTGCCAATGTATATAGTAACTTTCTCTGCTCTAGGTGTCAGGAAGACACTATGTAAGAAATGGAAACAGAACTGAAAGCTGCTAATGAAAATAATAATAATAATAATAATAATAATAATAACACTTTCTACTAAAAGCACAAGGCTTGAAATTGGGTGGGGGGCGGACTACTCGATTACATCGACCCCCCAGGGTTTTCCTGCTACTTAATTTATCATTATCATTATTATTATTATTTGCATTATAATCTAGTAACATAGCAACACTGGTAATGAGTCTAGCCAATTTGTTGGCTGAACTTCAAGTTGCAACCCGCTTCTTTCGCTATTTAGTGTATTTCGATCTGTAACAAACATATTATGAACTAAGCATCAGTATTTCTTTGCAATGCAGTAATGTCTTTGTTGGTACTTGTTAGAAATGACTGCCGCTTAAAACTTGTTCCAGTAAACTGCAACTATAGTGTCATCAAACTGTACTTCCTCCATTTTCGTCAACCAATCATTGAGTCAAAAGCCTTTCTGTATTCAGTCCAAGCAGATGACGTTTTTTTTGTCTCGCTGTAACATCGTCAGTACCAGTTCGTTAACAATGAACTCATCAATTACTGTATATAGCTTTACTTTACAGCTCTGCTACTCTCAAGGAACTACATATTCTTTCTTTTCCTCAGTCTCTTTTTTATTTCCTATCCTTTGTCTTTTTTCCATTTGTTTTCTTTTTGGCTTTCCCTGTTCAGTTAATCTACATTTTTTTAGAATAAAGATTACAACCAGTAATAAGCGATAGTTACACAGGTCATCTATTCGCTTTTCTTTTGCTCTGAGTTGTTTACAAGTGTTGAGTATTTCTCTATTCTGGTAGTTCAGTGTATATAAAACGAAAAACACTAATAATTTTAAATGTTGCCAATGTTCGGACTTATACTGAAACTCCTTAAAGAAAACCCCAAATCAAATTTCGTCCTGATTAAGGCAGACGGTTTTTTCAGTTTTTATTTTGCTATTAATCTTTACTGCCTAAAATTGTTTCTGTTGAATTTATTTTCAAAATAAACTTCAAAAATATTCCTCTTGATTTTATAGTGAGCATTTTATCAAAGTCTGTGTTGTTAACAATAAATTGTTCTATGGAACTTTTGAATTTCTGCATGTTTTTGTTTCCAGAGCAGATACTAAGAAAAACATTCTTTAATTGAATGATATATGCTATACTTTTATTTAATATGATATCTCAAACTAATTTATACAAGTTACAGCCAAACTTCTCCCAGATTTCCCATTGTTGATGTTTCAACAAAAACACATGATATGTACCAGTCCACTCCAATATGATAACTAGATACAAACTGTAAAATATTAGCTTAATGAAGACAGCGTTATTTCCTAAGTTCACTGGCCGGCAGAGAGCAGTATGAAAAAACCTATGGGAGGTTTTTTCTGTCGCAAACTGTAATTAAATTGCGTGATTGTAGTCATTCAACGTATATATTGTATTTATCATCAGACGATACGTAATTTTGTTAAATTTTCTAAAGGCATTATCTACTACTATCTAGGTTGTTTTACTTGCTTTGCAACAAAGAATGTCCATTCTACTTTTATTTACTCTTTACTGTACATAATTTACTCTTCCAATTATCGTATTCTGTGGTTGTAAGTTTTGCCTTTTATAACAATACATTGATTATTTATAGTATAGACTATTGTTGTGAGTATGCAAGCGTATAGTAAAATGTTTAAATTGGTAATAAAATGGATATCGCAATGTTCTGATTAATTATCTCCCCGCCATTATTATTATTATTATTATTATTATTATTACTGTTCAGTAGTTTTATTTATATAACGTGCTTTCACTTCACTACCGAGCGCAGCTCTGTGCGCCTTGGGTATGTGCTGTGGTTTGCTGTGGTGCTCTTATGTTTACTGTATTGAAAGTGTTTATTTTTATTATTATTATTATTATTATTATTATTATTATTATTATTATTATTATTATTATTATTATTATTTTTATTATTATTATTGTCATTATTATTATTATTATTATTATTATTATTATTATTATTATTATTATTATTATTATTATTATTATTA
>NC_068985.1:52661837-52676210 GCF_001194135.2 Octopus bimaculoides | reverse complement strand
ATATATATATATATATATATATATATAGATATACATATATATATATATATATATATGTATGTATATGTATATGTATGTATGTGTATATGTACATGTGTACATAAATGCATATCTATATATACATACATATATACATACATGCGTATATATATATATATATATATATATATATATATTCAATGTTTGTATGAGTGTTTGTGTGTGTGCGCGCGCACGTACATTTATATATGTATGTATATGCACTTGCTCACACACATACACTCGCACTTCCGCTCTTTTTGATGATTTATAAGCCATAAATGATGGTTATTAAGTATTTATATAATTGGGAAAAAAACAAATTTATTAAAACAGCTATTTATAAAATTATCTAAATAAAATTTCCTTATCAAGACGAAAGGTCTAGAAACTTTGACTGAACCCTATGTTAATGACATGTTTTGTGATGGTGATTATAACATTAAATACTGTTTATAGACGTTGACCATCGGCTAGATATTTCATCATGTTGCCCCTAAAGATGAATTTATATGCCAAATATCGCGAAATGTGTGATTAATAGTGCCATGCTCAATGTCTATATTTGTAATACTTCTCGACAACAGTTGAAATCAGAATCTCGAATTTATTTTGCTACTTTGCTGTTGGCACCCATAGAGCAAATAACGTATCTGCCAATGGACAATGGAGACTGGGATATGGAAAACTGACTGAGCTATACAACTACTTTTGAAAGAAAATGTAGATAGTCCCGTTGATACAGCAATATCTCTTCGAAGCTTCCAAATATACAATAATTGTTCGATTGAAAAGAAACTTTCCAAAGCCATCACGATCATGAATAATTCAAACATGTGAATAAGGTTTATTGCTCCGTATGGCATTCTTTAAAGAGTCAAAAGCATGTGGTTACTCTAGAATCGATATTTCGTTTCGACTCTCTTCTTCGGTTCCTGTTCGCTACTTCGAAAAAAATGATAAAAACTGTTGCATCAGGCACAGACAATCCAAAGATTACTAGGGGACCGGTAGTCCCATTTCAGACACAAGAAGTTTGAAGATTAATGAGAACATGATTCTTTAAATTTTTATCGCTATAACCATTAGGATATTGATATCAATTTTCTGCGTTAGACATCTTGTGATTTTGAAAGAATCCTAACGCTCCTAATATTTCACAAAACAATATATTAGAATGCGTTGATCTCAATTAGTTTTTTTTTCCTTTTCTTTCAATAAATTTTCAATACATCAAATTTACAGATTAGTAGTGCAACCCCAGAAATATGAGCTTGTGATACCAAATCTTGTTAAATATAAACTTGAAGTATAAACTCTATAATGATACTTTAATTTCTAAATTATCGTAAGGAAATCTGTATTCATTATTAATGAAATTCACGTACAAGTAATAGTTAGAGGGAAAAAATTGCAGGAAAGAAAATATATTTTTGTTCTACCTCTCCCGCAACATACGACAAATTGGTTTAACGATGATCAGTGGTATATCACACCGTATTTGTTTATCGAATAACAGTTATATAAAGACATCAGCATGGGAAACGTAATATGGATTTACACAAGAACTCTATTTAACTTTATATAAATGGATGCAACCTGCTCAGTAGTGAAGATAAGAAAAAAATTTATTTTGCCATCTAAACTATTCACTTTAGTCTTTGTTCTCGTTATTACTGTACATCTCTCCGAAAGAATCCACATAAACTTTTATAAGAGAACAAATCTTATAAGTCTCATTACATGAAAGATCAAAGTCTCTTTCCTTGTTGTAAATCACGTATTCACTCATTGGAAAATAAATAATGGAAAGCATCCGAGATCGTCTTAAATGTTTTTACATCCTTCAAATCTAATTTTGAACTTTAAACTCTACAAAGGCAAACATTTAATGTGGTAGGAGAATCCATAACTCAAAAATAGTAATCTTAATTTTAAATCTAACGTTATTGAAAATATATAGAGAAAATATAAAGAGAAATAAATAGTCACTAGAATGAAGAAAGATGTGTCAGAAAATAACAAAGAGTGATGGTAGGGAAGAGAAAGAGAGAGAGAGAGAGAGAGAGAGAGAGAGAGAGAGAGAGAGAGAGAGAGAGAGAGAGAGAGAGAGAGAGAGAGAGAGAGAGACACTGGATAACCACCCCGCTTTTGATTAGCAATTATGTTTTTTTCTAAAAATAAAAGATGGAAAAAATTGATGTCAAAGAATGATAAAATATCAAATATTCAATATAAAAAAGAAAGCAATGAAGAACTTAGTATTTTTAAATGATGAGTGAATGATTAAATACTTTCATGGGAATATTTCTGTCTGGCTAAATAATTAATTTTCAATTGCTTTGATATGAATATCCATTTTGGCATTTATTATAAGGTTATCAATAATTCAATTCACTTCAGTTATGTACATATGTAAGTATATTTAAGAAAGCAGTGAAGCGTACAGTTAACTGAATGATAAACAAAACATTATTTCGTAGAAAGTGGCATTTTTTTTTTATATCAAAGTACACTTCACTTAAAAATTCTCTAACAGCAATTTGTTTTCCATTTCCAATTTTGTAGACGTAAATTTGATAAGAACTGACAGAACGGTGCAAGCTGCTTGTATGAGGATAAAATAGGATTTTACAAACTTTTCGACAGTCGAAACAGAAATGACAAGTCCAGCTTTGGAAATTTTCGTTGCATAGAAATACGAATGCTATATTTTCAAAGTGAGTCTGCTTGTGTAATGGGATGAGATTGAAGTGAAGGAAGTATTGAAGTGACAAAACCATGACACCAGTGCTTTAAGCCAAGTGATAATTCTTGCTTAGGTCATCACATTATAATACTCTATCATCTGGATTTTCTACCAAACAACAGAGTAATAATTAACTACCACTCTGCAGAACACCACGAGAAATAATTTTAATAACTTTTTCGTGTCTCATTTACAAATAAAACTGACAAATTACATTCTAACTTCACTATCCATAATCGAGTTATTGTAAAGCAAGTGTTATGATGTTAGATCTCTAAATGGAACTTCTATTATTTGTATTAGACATAGTCTTGATACTCAGAACGCATACAAGTCCTTGCTGATGTGGGACAGGAGTTCTATATGAAAATCTAACCTGGAACGTCTGTAGAGGAAATTGCGTATGGAAAAAAATATTGACAGGGAGAAACAATGAGAGAGAGAGCGAAAAGGAGAGAGAGAGAAAGAGAGAGAGAGAGAGAGAGAGAGCGAAGGAGAGAGAGAGAAGGAGAGAGAGAGAGAGAGGGAACCACTTGGCTGCAGTTCTGTGGATGCAGTGCTAGGTAATATGTAAAACATATGTACTACGTGAAACACTTGCGCACATTCAAATACTTGTACATATGTACGGGCAAGGGGTACCCAAAAGAAACCGGAATTTTGCAATATTATTTTATTCACTTAGTTCTACATGTTTACGCTCTTATCGCCTCTTCTTTTGAGCAATGCATCGATCCAGACGCGTTTCCCACTGTTCGAAGTAGTCCTGTTCGGAGTAGTCCTGTTCGGAGTAGTCCTGCAAAGTGATGCCTTTTGACGCCTCCGTCGTTCTTTTCTTCAATTCTTCCACATCTGCAAAACATTGAAGGACGTTTTTCATTCAGGGTGACAAAAAAAGTTGCAAGGAGCAATATCAGGGGAATAGGGAGGGTGAGTAAGCGGAGTCATGCTATTTTTGGTCAAAATCTATCTTACACTCAAGGCGGTGTACGAGGGTGCATTGTCATGATTAAACCACCACTCTTCACTTTGTCACTATTCGAGGCGTTTTCGTGTCGCCGCGCCTCACAAACGCTTCAGAACTTGTCTGGTTAACAGTTTGATTAGGAGGAACAAATACTGTATGGACAATTCCTTTTGCTTTGATGAAACAAATCAGCATCGTCTTGACATTAGACTTTCCTTGACGCACTTTTGCGGGGCATGGTGATGTTGAATACTTACATTGACTTCTTTCTGGGTTCTAGTTGTAGTACCAGCGTTTGTCACCAGTGACGACCATCGAAAAAAGGTCTGGATCAACTTCCAACTGTTCTTTCATTTCACGACATGCATTCGGTCATGACTGCTTTTGATCTTCAGAGACACAAATTTTGCTGCAGCTCTTTTCATTTGGAATTCCTCGCTCACGATCCGTTAGCAGGAGCTCTAGAATACATCAGTATATCAACAAGTTCTTCAATTGTTCGGCGACGGTCCTGCAAGATCAGTTCATGAATTTTTGTGATGTTTTCATTGGTTCTGAAGGTCAACGGTTGCTCTGAACGATGTTGGTCTTCAAGCGACAAGTGATCATTCCTAAAGTGGGAAAACCACTCATAAACTCGCGTTTTGCTTGTGGCGGCGTTCTTGCAAGCTGTTTGAAGCACGAAAACTGTTTCGTCCGCCGTTTTCCTCAGCAGGAAACAGAATTTCACAGAAGCACGCTGTCCATTCGTTTCAGCCATCGCAAAATCGACGAACAGGGGAGAAGCACTGCAAAACAAAAACGCACCACGTAGTAGTACGACTCCAGGCGACGACGCCGGACGGCAGACTGATGCCTGTGAGTCGCATCTAGTGGCAGAAGCCTGAACCACAACAGACCTGTCCCACAGAGAACAATTCCGGTTACATAAACAATTTTATTGCTTGATTTTAAGCGTATTTTTTGCTATTATTATTATGTTGTAGAATGAAGATGTGTGTACAAGTAATTTATGCTGTATGTCATGTTACAAGAGGGAGTTCAGCCAAACTGCAGTTGCGTGCAGTTCCAAATAAAACCGATTTTTACAATACATCAAGATTGTAGAGTATGTTTAAAGTATCCGGGTGTTTGTTTAGGTTGAGTAGTAATGAACTTAATGCTCTGATGACAACAGGAACACCCTTTATATTTGACTCTTGCAGCTGCCACATTTTGGCGACCTCAATTTTCAGGTCACCACGTTTAGCTTCCTTTGCTCTTTCTTTCATAACAATATGTTGATCTACTAGACTGGCACAGTCATGTCAATTATTAGACACTCTAGCTTCTCCCTTTAAAGGCTACTATATCCGGCTTTCGGTGCACTAATACCATGTCTGTCTGGATCCCCACAGGATCTTTGCTTTTTCTTTTTAATTCATTACCTTTTCCGGAGTATATTGGTACCAAGCGTCCATTACCTCCTATTCATACTTGGAACAACAGCCAACAAAGGTCTAGGGCTACCTCGTCATGCCTGCGCTTGTACTCTTTCTCCTGAAGACTTTCACAAGCACTAATGATGTGAGTCACACTTTCAGCCTTCTTCTGACACATTCTGCAGAGGTTCACTATACTCGAATGGTATTAATCTCTTTACATTGAGTTGGTATTCAATACCTTATCCTAGGAAACGACGATCCTGCTTTCATTGTTCTTTTTAAGACCACCTTTGTTGATCCACATCCACGGTGTTTCCTGCTCTTTTAAGTCGTCAGTTTCGTGCTGTACCTGACCTTGCAATTCCATGCAGAGTAGTGTTTTTTTCTGTCTCATTTGCAATCCATGAGTGGAATTCATTAGTACTCTCAAATTCATTGTTGGTAAATCCTTCTGCATGAGCAGCGTACTGCAGCAGGTCTTGATTGCTGTTTATCAATTACTCTGTCAATTTCCTTCTTTCAAGTCGACGCACTCCTGTACACTAATCAGACCACATCCTCTTGCTCCCCTTTATGTACAGCCTGTGTACGTTTGCTTTGTCATAATCTTCCGATTAATGTGATTGAGTTAGTCAATATCCGCTTGGGTTCATCTCAGAATTGGTGCAATATAGTGAACTACCATAACATCCTATATCTTGATGGCAATCACAAGGTTTCTCACACTGAGTTTGTGCTTCAAGAGAAGTTTGAGGCGATTCAAATATGAAATGGCAACCTTTTCTTGTATTTCTTTGTGCAAGATGTCCCAGCAGTCGGATCCCACGGTACTTATACTCACCATCATCCAGGTCTCCCATTCTCTATCCGTTTAACGATTCTATGCAATCTGCCCTTTTCCCCCATTTCAAAGTGAGCAGCGAGCAATTTGAGAGTCCAAATTCCATTCCTATATCCTTGCTGCACATCTGTACAGTCTAAACCAGCCTCTCCATTTCAGTCTCTGTTTTTGCAAACGGTTTTATATCATCCATGAATATAAGGTGGTTGAGATGAGGCGCATTCTTTCGCAGCTCAAAGTGAACGCTGATTTTGCATAGGACTACAAAAAGGTGAACAAAATTACCTCTTTTGATTGTTAAATTGGATAAATACTGCTTGTTACAGAAAAGACGTGTTTTCCAACTAGGTATGCTATTATTAATTAATACAGACACATTTTCAACTACTACACATATGTCGATTATTATTGTTGTTGTTGTTGTTACCCTGCGCGCGTAAGTAAAAGCAGGGTATTGTAATCATTTATCTTTGTCTGTCACCGTGTTTACAAAATTGCTGAAAAACGGCTGAACGGATTTTCACCTCATTTGGCAGAAATACTCATTGGGTGAGCGGCTTGAAATGATTAACGATTAGTTTGTTTATCTTTAAAAAAACACAAAATAAAACAAATAATAAAACTCGAACTTACATATTTCTCGATAAGCAAGTGGGCATATTATTTTGTCCACTATCATTTTCATATGAATCGACCCTCGTCTGCGTGTGTATAGATCATGGTGTACCTATGCGCGTAGATACATGTAGATACATACATACATACATACATATATGACTCTGTATGTGTGTGCGTAAGCCCACGCGCGTGTGTGAACACGGATAGATTCGAGTGTTCCGTTTATTTACGAGTTGGTTTCTTAATTTCACCGGAGTATAAATACTCGTAATGGTGATAATTAAAAATAATTCAGTTCAATCAAAAAGCATGGGTAAGCAACGCATTGTAAGCCACACTATAATTTGCAAAACAGTTATCTGTCCGCAGGGTATGTATCACCCCTCCGATGCCCTTTTTTTTTTTCATTTTACATATGTTATTACACTTTAAGATGGTTAACAGAGATGATAGCAAATTTGGTAATTACAAGTTTTCTCAGATCTCAAGGATATTTCTTAGGCTTTTTGCTCAAAAGGATAACATTGTTCTGCAGGTCGGCTATACATAATTCAATTCCAATATCCTTCATCCTCTTAGGAAGCAGCTTGCACGTATCTAACAGAGCTGATTGAGTCATCTGCATTATATAAATCTCCGCATCCTGATATTCTGAATCTGCTTAGTTTTCTTCATAAACACTCTACTATTATACGGATTGCAAAACCAATAATTTTACACTACTTTTTTTTCTTTCCACGATAAAATTTGCTCATATTGCTCCAACAGCATAGTCATCAGTATGGAGAAAACCCATAAATTCCACTAAGCATCATCCTTCATCACAGACTCAGGACCGTATTCAAACTAATTTTACTGCAATTCAAACCTAGAATTCGGGTTCATCCTAATGCACTTTTTTGTCGATACAGACATACTTCTTTTGTTTTTGTACTAGCTTCCTGCACTTAGATCATATTTAATACTTTCGTCACATACTGAGTTTATCAAACTTTTTCTCTATCAAAATTCTATCTAATGGCTTGTTTCTAAGCGGTTGTAATTAACGATTTAGGCTCTCGTTTCAGCTCTCTATCTGTCACCTACAATTAGGGTTGTACATTTTCTACATGGATTTCTTTCTCTTTCCAGGTTTTTGTCCTCTTAGAGTTTTCATTATGTCATTACCTTCTTCGATATTTCTTGCTGCTGATATTTTTTCCTCATAATTTAAAACGTAGTTTTCATACCTAACAGAGCTGATTGAGTCATCTGCATTATACATATCTCTGCATCCTTCACGTTTTGGTAAATACATCCAACATTATGCCGATCATCACTTACGCTAGCCACAGAAAATGCGATGAAATTAGGAGTGCAGAACAAGTGCTCTAAATGCTATAACTATGGTAGCAAAAACTGCTGGAGGTAGACACAAAATGAAAGAGAAAATCAACGAATTATTACTAAGAAGCGGTAGAAAATGTTTCTGCTCTCCAGACACTACAGGTCAAGGAGAACACTCCCCTCTCAGTACCAGAAGCTGACGAGGAAGCAGACAGTTAGATACTGCTGGAGATGTGTTCACAAAAACGTTAGTAAGCCTAAATTCTCAGTAGAATACCGGCAGCAGTACCATTTCATTGTCTTATGACGAGAAGGTATGAAAGGGAAAACATCCAAAATCTCAATGTGAACGCGAAAAAAGAAAAAAAGAATGAATAAAACAATAAGAAATAAGTCACACCAGAAAAGAACAAAAAATAATGTAAAATAGAGAACCCTCATAAGAACAACAATGATGAAAGCATAAGGTGAAATGAAAATCACCGTCAGCTACAACTGTCAGCTGCATACCAAAACACTACGTCATAGAGAAAATGTGATGTGTACGTATATCACATACAGAAAACATAAGGTTTGAATTGAAGTGACATTTAAAAGAAAGGCACTTCTGTAGACAAATAAACTTTATTATAATCAGATAAGAGAAAAGAATCCTAACGGAAAGTTCTGAGCGTTTTTTAGTATGCAAAAAGGGATATAAATAATTGATCTTTCAATAAATTTTATTCAATGAAATAATTTCCATTATTATTAATGACCTTTTCTCATAAGGCAATTTAATATTCCATCCGCATAAAAAGTGACTGGTTTTGAAGAAAAACAGTTATCTAGATGCATTTCGACTCCATCTAAATCGCTAAATGTTTTTCCTAGAAATGAATTCTGTAGAGACAAAAACAAGTAGTAGTCGGATGGCGCAATATCAGGAGAATATGGTGGATGGGGTAAGAAATCCCAGTCAAGTTGATGTACCTTTTTTCGGGTAGCCAAAGATACTTGTGGAACATTACCTCTTTCCTGTTAGCAATCTTCGGCCTCAATGTTTTGATTTTTTTTTTTTCAAATCAGCCGGCTGACGACAGTACACATCAGAATTAATGGTCTGATTTTGTGGGATAAGATCATAATATATAATACCTTTATGATCCCACCAAACACAAAGCATAGCTTTTTTTGGCATAGATATTCGTCTTTGGTTGCTGTTTTGGAGATCCTTACGCAAACGCCAGGATCTTTGTCGCACTACGTTGTCGTGCACAATCCATTTTGCAGTCCCACAAGTTGTTTAAAAAAAAAGGATGTTTTCATTCCGTTTCAAAAGCATATCACAAACGGAATACCGGTCCAAGCAATTCTTTTCTGTGAGTTTATGAGGGACCCATATGTTGTAGCGAGAAATGTATCCTAGCATCACTAGGTGTTCATGAGTCGTACTTCTAGAAACGTCCAACTGCACTGCAAGTTATTTTGTGATATTTGAGTTTTCATCGATTTTTGCCTGCAAAACATCATCAAATTTCGAAGGTCTTCCATCGCGACTATCCATCTTTAAATTTTTCAAAGCCACCTTCGAACACTTGATTCACCTGCAGCATCATCACCATAAACTTCACAACTGTTTTTGCAAGTCTTTACAGCATTTTCTCATTTTTTAACGCGAATATGAAATTTCTGGTTATCCATTTAAAATGTCAATAAAGGGTAACCGGAATGAACGATAAATCTATTTTTAGCTAGGAGTTGGAAGTTTCTAGAAGTACAGCTCATAAACACTTAGTGAGGCTAAGATACATTTCTCGCTACAACGTATGGGTTCCTCACAAACTCACATAAAATTTCATGAACTGGTATTCTGTGTGTGATATGCTTTTGAAACAGAATGAAAGCATACCTTTTTTGAAACAACTTGTGACTGGAGATGAAAAGAAGAGATCCAGTACCACTTCAAGCAACTGTGTTACGTTTCAGGTGTATTCAATGAAGTGTTAAAAGATTTAGCTTTAAAACGCTCAGAACACTCCGGGTAACCTAATAGATTGTTTCTTAGCTCAACTCCCACAAAAACCGTTAAAAAAAAACGACTGATGATACGCGAGAAAAATGTGGAATACTCGACCAAATCCAACCAGATGTTTCTTACCCGTGTGGGCAGAAACTCTAAATGGTTTCCTTGTTTTATTTTCTATTTAAATAATATTTTGTTTTAATCACTGTCTGTTTTATGTGTCTTTTGATAATCCTAGTTAATTATCTTTTATTTTTCGGTTAATTGTTTGGACTGCAGGAATGAAGCTTTTAAGAATTGTAGTCGAACAAAGTGACCCCAGAACTTATAATTTTAATTTCATTATAATTCTATCGGTCTCTTTTACCGAATCCTTAGGTTACATGGATGTAAACAAATAAACACTGTTATCAAGTAGTGGGATGGTGGAGGAAACACAAACACGAAAACACCCCATTCACACACGCGCGCACACACAGACACACATACACACACAAACACACACACATACATATACATACGTGACGAACTTCCATACAATTCCCATCGACCAAATTCAATCGCAAGGCATAGTGGGGCAAGGGCAGAGCCTATAATAGGCAGTCAAACTGAATTCAAAATACCGTGGTTTCAAAGCGAACTTATTAACCATTTTAAAATTGTTGTAATACTCATTTGTATCAGATCTGAGGTCTTTAAACTCTCACTTTATATATATATATATAACTTGTTTTTCACATTCCATAGTTTCTGTAAGCACTTTGATTAAGGTTCCACTCTATTTTATTGCGTCTCGAACGCTTGGAGCAATCAAAAGTCAACATTATTATTAAGCGGTATTTTCTTAGAACCTCGATCAAACGATTGAACTATTTTATGTGACTCTACACGGCTTCAAACTTGTAGACTTTTTGTGCCGGAATTATAAAGCGTTATTATTATCATCATTGTCGCCAGAGCTGGACGTATATTTCGGAGCTCCATAAGTGTGTGACTTGTTTACCTCTAAACAGATTGTTATTGTTATATTTTATTGTTATAACTTGTGATTAAGTGTAATTTACACCGTATTGGTATGATTAACAGTGAAAAGAAAGTTGTTTCCTTTCAAAATTTGCAAAATTTAATATGGCATCGTCGTCTTTGTCAGCAAGTCAACAAGAGATGGAATTGAGAGGAAATGTAAAGCACGAAATTGTCACTCGCCCCCACTCACTCTAGATGTAAATGATAGTGGTAGTAGCAGGGGGAGTAGCAACAGCAATGACAACGACAACAACAACCACAGTGGAAGTCAGGAGTAATGGGAATTCGATCAAGGAAGCACGAAATATAACTAGCAGCAACCAATTGTGCAAGGAAAATACCACCACCACCACCACTACGACCACCACAAAAATCAGTAAAATTTCGAACAAGGAAAGAGAAGGTTCAAGTAGAAATAACGTTTCCTTCGCATAAGTTACAAATAAGTTTGAAATTATGTCGTTAAAGGATAAGGAAGAACATTTAAAGGAAGCTGAGAGGATTATAAGACGTGAAGGAGGAAAGTCCACACCAAATGTATCTCAAAACCTGCTACAGGTAACCAAAAACAAAACAAAAAAACATTCATGTACAGATGTCTGTCTATGAAAACAAGAAGACTGGAAAAAATACCATGAAACCAAGCCGAACTCTGCCTGAAAAAGATATGGGGGATGTCAGCTTTGTCTGTCACGCACCAAAGTTCGGCTACATCAAGGTCATATTCCAGTTGGAATCACTAGCACAAAAACACTCAACTGTCCTATTAAAAAGGGAGGAGTTTTCTTTATTTCCCATCTATCTGGGACAGAGAGTGATCCGAAAAAAATAAGTAACATACCACCAGAAATCAATATCTGGTGGGTAGTGAAAGCCGTGGTGCTGGAAGATCCTAGAAGGCTCCTAGAAATCCCAAAATCCCAAAAGAAAAACTGGGCTAGAAAAGGGTTGGAAATTCTACTGCAAGTAAAACCAGAAACTGTAGAGAAAACTCCCGACCTAATAGAAATCTCTGGAGACCAGCATCTGCAGGTGATGGTAATTCTACTGCAAGTAAAACCAGAAACTGTAGAGAAAACTCCCGACCTAATAGAACTCTCTGGAGGCCAGCATCTGCAGGTGATGGTGGAAGGAAGAAGGCCGTGATGCTACTTCTGTGGTGATTCAGGTCACATAAGAGTCTATTGCCCGAAGGAAAGAAGGATAAGGGGGGGATGAGCCGTAGCAACCATTAATACCACTACAACCACAGCAACAACAGGCACCACAAAAATAACTGCAGCAGGAAGAACAGAAAAAACAACACCAACAGAGACAACTGGACACAACAGTATCCACAAAAACCACTACAGCGCCGGTAGCAGCTGCTGCTACAACAACTGCTGGAGTGGAAACAACTGCACAACGTCAAGCGGAATGCACATCAGGAGCAGAAACATTCACATCACAATCAGCAACAACAATGGCAGCAACAGGGAATGTATACTCATCATGACTACCCGTCTGCTAAGGGTACACTAGGCACATGCATCACAACTTTGAGCATGACACGATGATCTCATATAAAGATAAACAGCGTATGAACTTGCAGGTGAGGTCCAGTTAGAATTTTCTTCAGGTTGAGTAGCTCATCCCACACAAAAGGTCACTGAATAAGGATTGTTTAAGGATGTTGAACGAAACACCTATGTTTCCAAAGGTGAATTATCCAAACCTATGATGCGCCTCCACTACTTCTGCACGTGCTCAGATATGCACACATCGTCAGCCACTAAGGGAAAATTCTCAATTGGTTATGGTCAGACAACTGATAAGCAAATCTGTGGTATTGAGTGGAATATTTGCTGTAGCCCATCTTTTATACCGAGACAAAACAGTGTATATAACACTTCCGGTCAATTAAGACCAGGAGCCATGAGAGTCATTGCCTGGTACTGCATCATGACATTTATTATTATTATTATTATTATTATTATTATTATTAGTAGTAGTAGTAGTAGTAGTAGTAGTAGTAGCAGCAGCAAGAGCGGCTGCAACGGTCATGGTATTTTCAATATTACCTGAAAAGTAAAGGAATATCATAAAGAAAGGTCAACATTTTTTTTATATTCTTTCATCTAAATTTTAATTTAAAATTACAATACTGCTAAGATCTTAGATAAAATTAGATATGAGAAGAATTGTTATCAAACTCAAGATTGATTCTTTATGACACGTTTCTATTCTTAAATATTTTTGTCTCTTGTTTTCGTGTTGTTCTTTGTGACTTGCCATAATTCTGTCCAAGCGAAAAAAAAAAAAAAAGAAACAAAATATTTAAGATTGATCTTCATAAAAATTAGAAAAAGTCGTGACAAAATGTCAAAGAAATGTAATTTCATTTAATAGGGTGTTTTTCGCTTTCGGAATGTGTTTTATTCCTTAACCAATTAAAAACAATGCCATAGTAACTGGTTACTATTCAGTTGTAATTTTGCCCAGCCACTTTTTTTTATGTTTTCAATTTTATTTATTAGTTTATTTACTTTTTATAATGATATTGTGTCAATTAATGCAAATTATTGTTTAACCGTTAAAGGCGGCGAGCTGGCAGAAACGTTAGCACTCCGGGCGAAATGCTTACCGGCATTTCGTCCGTCTTTACGTTCTGAGTTCAAATTCCGCCGAGGTCGACTTTGCCTTTCATCCTTTCGGGGTCGATAAATTAAGTACCAGTTACGCACTGGGGCGATGAAGCCCACATAATCCTTTTGTCTGTCCTTTCTTGTCGTCTCCATGTTTAGCCCCTTGTGGGCAATAAAGAAATAAGAAACGTTAGCACGCCAGGCGAAATGCTTAGTGGTATTTCGTCTATCTTTACGTTATGAGTTCAAATTCCGCCGAGGTCAACTTTGCCTTTCATCTTATTAGCGTCGATAATTTAAGTACCAGTTACGTACTAGGGTCGATCTAATTGACTAGCCCCTCCCCCCAAATTTCGGGTCTTGTGCCTAGAGTAGAAAAGGATTAACTGATATCTTCTTCCTGCAGTATTATAGACGTAAACCGAAAATTCCTGGTAAAAGTCGTTTATATGTGCATCTATCTATCTATCTATCTATC
Source organism: Octopus bimaculoides (assembly GCF_001194135.2). NCBI lineage: Eukaryota > Metazoa > Mollusca > Cephalopoda > Octopoda > Octopodidae > Octopus > Octopus bimaculoides. The sequence goes on along the minus strand of NC_068985.1, from coordinate 52,662,134 downwards.
TACCTATTCATTTATCCCTCTGCCTGTCAATCTATATCGATCGATATATTATTATTTTATCTACCTATCTACCTATCTACCTCTTTCTCCAGCGCCCCCTCTCTCTCTGTCTCTCTCTCTGTCTCTGTCTCTGTCTCTCTCTCTCTCTCTCTCTCTCTATATATATATATATATATATATATATGCATACACACACATACGTACACAGACACACGTACATGCCTTAATGGAATAGAAAACCATATACACATGTGTATGTATGTATGTGCAAATATATATGAATATATATATATATAT
>NC_068985.1:52659683-52660814 GCF_001194135.2 Octopus bimaculoides | reverse complement strand
ATATGTATATATATATATATAAGCATTCACATGCACATTCTCACAGATATACATATATAATTAAACACACGTATATACACTGACACATACACACACATTAAGCTGTAAGGTTGCATTGTGCATTTATGTTTAAAATCATCACGTGATGGGATGTTAGTACTTCCATATTTTCTGTTTGATTCATACTCCATTCTAAACATTGCCTCTATTGTCTTAATGCAACAACAATCTGCGCACGTCGAGCAAAATACTTAGCGCATTTCGTCCGTCTTTACGTTCTGAGTTCAAATTCCTCTGAGTTCGAGCTTGCTTTTCTTCCTCTCTGGATCGAGAAAATAAGTACCAGCTAAGAAGTAGGATCGATGTGATCGACTTACCCACTCGCCCGAACTTGCTTGTCTTGTGCCAAAATTTGAAATCAATATTCTTTACTAAGTCATCGTGCTTCTCACTTTCATGTAGAATACCAATGCCGGTTTATCCTTTATTCTCACTCCATTTTTCTATTACCCTTCCTGTTGTGCTACGGGTCGTTTCCTGGTATAAGTGGTGGTGGTGCACCTGCCTTTACCTTAAATGCATCTCATACGGTAAACTGAATTTCTAGTCATAAAATTTGTCTTCGGATTCATTTTGCTTATCACTCTAAAGTTATTTGCACAAGTGATCTATTTGAAGAGCATGTCCTTATGTAACCATGATCAATGGCTCTACATGGCTTCCCAACGACTTCAATATTAAATTTCACTTAACTTAATGCATTCGTAAATTTCATAGGCTAGATGCCCCTTGGCAGGAGCCTTCAGTGGACGTTGCTCCTGGGAAATCTCCACAATATATAACACGAGTTTACCTGCTTTCTCATATCTTCTAATCTATTCCATTACTTGTTCTGAAAACATGAGCCAGGTAATAGTTGTATATTTTATGATAATGTATTCTAACATCCTTTGGATCCTTTTCATCAGACTCTTCACAGCCATGAAATGAAATAAGAAAAATATCGCCATAAATGAAAGAAATGGAATCTGTCACACGCAGACACGCGCGCGCGCACACACACACACATAAACACACACACGCACGCACACACACACACACACACACACACACACACACACACACACACAC
>NC_068985.1:52658445-52659315 GCF_001194135.2 Octopus bimaculoides | reverse complement strand
ACACACACACACACACACACACACACACACATATATATATATATATATATATATATATATATGGTGGGGAAGTATAGTAACAACTACCAACTTATCGTAGCAAATCGCTCATACACTCAATTCAATGAAAGGTTGACTACTTCAAGAAATAGAGTTAAATATATTTCCTTTAATCTCATGTAAGCAATTTTATAAATGTATTTTTGTCGTACTATTTCAGTTTTCAAAATGAAACTTGAATAGATAGCATGAAGATATAAACAGATTTATAAACTGCACAGTGGTATCAATAAGAAAATCATACTAAGATAATATTTCAAAGAATAAAATTCCATGGTAAACGTTTAAATAGGATTCCCTGCAGTGATAATCTCTTTATATCGCGGCTGACACTCACTTTTTAGAACGTTTTTTCGGCCTGGTTGTTTTTATATCGAACACCACGATAGGATTACTGGCCATTAGGAAAATAGCCTTTACGACAGGCTCTGGTGAAATAAATGATGATGGAATCAAATTTTTTCCCACGGCAGAGACATAGTATATATTTTATATTTTTTGCTTCAGTGGTGTATCATAACCAGTTGCTTCTCTTGCATTTCTTTAGGTTAAATAGCCCTGAATAATATATATTCGTTGAGCTTCTTTCAGTGAGTTGAGTTTTGTTGAACGAGTTTCGGTGTACACCATTGAATTCTTGAGATTTTTATTGCTCATCACACACATACATATATGTATGTATGTATGTATGTATGTATGTATGTATGTATGTATGTATGTATGCATTTGTATATATAGATATGTATAGTTGTATATATATATAAATACATATATATATAGAGAGAAAGATAGATAGATAGATAGATATAT
>NC_068985.1:52656336-52658435 GCF_001194135.2 Octopus bimaculoides | reverse complement strand
TCATGAAATTATCGTTCAAGTGACAAATCACTTCACAGACACAAATACATAATCAGTTCTATATTCAAGAGATGAGGAATTATGTACATTATTTACTTTACTTACATTTGACGAATATTTGTCCTCATCTTGTTTGTTGTTAACACAATTTTTGACTGATATACCCTCCAGCCTGCATCAGGTGTCTTGGGGGAAATTTCGAACCTGGGTTCTCATTCCTCAGCTATTTTTCGTTGTTGTTGTTGTTATTATTATTATTATTATTATTATTATTATTATTATTATTATTATTGTTATTATTATTATTATCATTCAGGTCACTGCTTGGAATAGAACTCGGAATCTTGGGGTTAGTAGCCCGCGCTCTTAACCACTACGCTATATTCTTTTACATGTTTCAGTCATTAAATTGCGAACAATTTGAGCCAGCGCCCTGAAGAAATTTTAGTCGAATAAATCGATGCCAGAACTTCTTTTTTTATGCTTTATACTTATTCTTTCGGATTGTTTTGCTAACCGCTAGTTACGAGTATATAAGCACACCAATACCGATTGTCAAGTGTAGTGGCGGACAAACACAAATAAAAAGACACATACAAATACACACACATCCACACATACTAACGCACACAAAAATACATACACTCACACACAACCATATATACATGCACACACACACACACAGACACATTTGTATATAAACATATATATGGATATATATATATATATATATATATATATATATATATATATATATATCTGTACGTATGTAGGTATAATGTATGTGTGTGCGTGTAAGAATGTTTACATATATGCATATTCGTGTGCATGCACACATATAAATGCTATAGTCCGTGCTTTTTATCCATTGCTCACGTTTGTAGAGTACCTCGTCCTGTATTGAACCTTTCTTCGTAACATAATCCTGTGTAGGTAACTTTTGTTTTTACAAAAAGAAGTAATGAGCGCGGTAATTAAGTTATTGCTGAAGAGTATGTGAAAGCTATCTTTTATTTATAAATGATTATAGGTTGTAACATTGAAAAGGTGGATGAAAAGCATTTAAAAAAGGACAAATCAGCATCGAAGATAAACCACGACACGAATAGTCATCGAGGGGAGGACGCGATTGGTGATGTCAAACATTTCAAAATACGTGCGTTTGTTAGATAACTTGATTGTGGTCCCAATGTATTACAGAAGATGGTGGAAAAGTTTAGGAATCGGAGAGTGTATTCAAAATGGGTTACTCGGCATTTGACACACATTTTGAACAGAATGGTGGGAGCCTGCTCTGATTTAGTGAGAACACTTCAAGCCATTGCAGATATGTTTTTTTTTTTTTAATTCTGATTACAAGGGAATTGGTCTATCTTTGGGAACGATCCAGAAACGCAGGCTTAGTCCATGGCATGGAATCAAATTTCTTCTCCAAGGTGTAAGAATTTCTATAGCCAGAAATCAGCACAGTAAATCATAGTGGCTTCCTTCGAGTTACAAAGGCGGGATTTTCCTTGGTGTTCTTGAACGTGACCGCACGATGAAAAACCAGGCGGTACATTGATACACATAAATAAAGTAGATAAGTAATTAGAAGGAAGGGACCAATCAAAAATCTGAAAACGATTCACATTCACAGTCAAAATGGTGACCAGAGATGAATTTCGCAACAAATCAAGCAACCGGTAAATTGGACTAGTGAGCGGTTAACACCCACAGTGTAAACCACCCATCCACGCCTTTAGCCTGATTGGTCCAATGCAACTGGTCTTTGAGAACAACGGTTCAAAGAAACGACGAGATAAAAGTGGCTGATAAGAAGTTCATTCCACAGTGCACGCCTGAATTTTTTGAATTAGATTGAGGTTTGGATTCAACGATGGCTAAATACATCAGTTGCGTGGGAGAATATGTTGATTAAGTATCACTGTATAGAGGAAGATTATTCGACCAATATGAACGATCTGAACAAGCTATTATCAGTTGATAAAATAAATGTTTCGCTCGCTTTTGCACTACTTTTGCGATAAACTTTGTGTATACACACTCACACACACACACACACACACACACACACACACACACACACACACACACAC
>NC_068985.1:52650798-52655663 GCF_001194135.2 Octopus bimaculoides | reverse complement strand
TTTTTTTTTTGGCCAAGTTTATGCTATTTTTCATCAACATATATGCGGTTGCGTTTATGCAGTCGCATGCTGTGAAAATAACATACGTAGGCGTGAAAACCGGGAAACCGGTGCATTATAAAGGAGTTCCTTTGGGATATTTGTTTGTTTTGCACAAAATAGACACTCCCTTGCTAGCAGATAGCAAGTGTAAAAGCGATATCTGTTATGATCGCTACAAACGATCAGTGATTGAAACTGATAATAAAATAAAAAGAAATCTCTGAAGTGGATGCTTAACTCTTCCTTTACAGTCATATGGGACGCGAAAGAAGTGAATCTGGGTTAACTGCGAATCATAAATAGGTCAAAGAGTAAACTTTGAATGATTGTCTTACCCTGTATCGATCATAGCATCTCCACAAAATTTATATTACTGTTTTACAATTGTTTTAGGGACTGGTGCATATTTAATTCTACTAGAAAGCTGAAGTGGAATATTGAGAGGTGGCATTTGTTTTACTGCTTTTTTGAAGAAGTTATCATAACCTTCCTGCTATCTCAGTGGTATCAAGTGTATTATCATAAACTGGGCCGCCTCAGTTTCATGTTTCGAACAGAGTCGACTCTGCTGAATGTGAATAGGAAAGGAATCTCTTACAGAATTTAAGACCGTTTCCGTTAACCAAATTTTGCTCATATCGGTCTCATCAATTTTAAGTTATAATAGAAGACACTAAAAATATCGTACAGTAGGCCTGAAGCTGAAACCATGACACCACAATGCGAGGTATTTAACCTCACTGCCATGCTTGCGACTATCTCTTGTCTTACCCAGTAACTCTTTTGGGGTTTGTGAGTAGTGAAAGTTGTGGTGTTCATGCCTCTCCTTTGATACTTATTTTTTGTTGTAATTGACCTGACATGGATCTGAAATTAGAGTAACGATTAGATAGACATACAGTACTTGATTGAGTGCTAGTTATTTTATCGACTTCGGGATGATGAAAGCTGGATTGGACTTTGAACTCAAAACTTAAAAGGATGAACCTGAATAGCACCAAGATTAATCCTGATGCATTATCAAATAATCAAATAACGTATCATTATAGTACCCAGCCATAAACACAAATGATTCGGACTAATGACTCGTGAAATAAACTATAGCAAATGTGTAGCTGCTCCACCTGAGTCCAAAGTTAGTTCCTTCTAATAAATGCTACTTTGAGGATACTTGGCCCGAGTGAGTGAGCCTACTGTAAGCTGGCAATTGTAGAAGAGAACAGATGGGAGAGAGACGCCCTCGATGGCACCCTTAGCAGTGGGAATGACCCAGGATCTGTGGGTTCTTTGGTTACCTCTGAGTGGCTTGTCTTTCTATCGGGATATTTTGTTGTTAAAATGCTCGTGTTGTTATTGTTATTATTTACACGTTAATATTTATATGTAAATCCTTCTATCCTTTGTCTTAGTCGTGCTCTAAATGTTGTGTGCGGCCCTTAGAGCTAATAAAGAGAAAAAATATTTTAAGAACACTATGTGGAACGGCTGTTCTACCTTGGAAATATTATTTTAAAGCCTAAAACATTTTAAAAGTTTGTGAGTTTCTCTTACAAAATAAAATAAATGTATCATTTGAAAATGAATGGTTTTGATATAAATAAAATAAAACAAAATAAAATGAAGTATTATAAAAATGAAGGAATTTTCTAAAATCCAGCCTGCCAGAACATCTACTTATTACGTCTGTGCGTAGAGTGGGTTAAAATCAATTTAGTTTATGGTGTATAATTTAATAATATTTGTTATTCTTCTGCATCGTTAATCGATTCTATAATAACTGCAGTTCACATTTGGCAACGTATGAGAGAAACATTACCGGCCATGTAAAAATACTTTGCCAATATTAGGAATAGTAATAGTACTATTAGTAGGCTGTGATAATAATAATAATAATAATAATAATAATAATAATAATAATAATAATAATAATAATAATAATAATAATAATAATAATAATAATAATAATAATAATAATAATAATAATGATGATGATAATAATAATAATAATAATAATAATAATAATAATAATAATAATAATAATAATAATAATAATAATAATAATAATAATAATGGTAACAGTAATGCAATTTATTCAACGTGTTCGGAGCAAATTGGCATGACCCAAAAACTTAAGTTGATTAATAATTGCCAAACTTTGTGAAGCAAAGGGGATAATTATAAATACTTAGATCTATTATTGGTTGATATCATGCAGGCAGCGCACACTTGCAATAACATTAAATATTTTTATATTTCAATGTAACACCATTGATTTCGTCGTCTGTTGAATTATAAAATATAATATTTAGTTTATCCAATCATTTTTACTAGAGTTAAGGGTCAGTATTCGTATTTGGGGTTAGTTTTTTGTCTTATAGTACTTGCTATTATTTTATTAAATGCACAATAAAGCAAAACATTCAAAGTTAATTACTAAAGAATATAATGCACTACTGTGGACCAATCAGCGTCTTTATGACTAATCCGGATCTAACTTACTGATCAAACTGATCAAACGATATTGATTTATGTCTTAGATTTAGAAACAATGTTTCTTTTTTTTTCTTCTTTCAGCAAATCATAACCTGGCAGAATGTGAGCTAAAATGCGTAAGGCACTTAGTTCTGTACTTCCTTGTTTTTGATGACTCATATCTCTAGTGGCTTATTAATTTTCATATTAAGTATAAGGTCATAATCATAATAGAAAGGTGAGAAGATGTGTCACATGATTGAGTTGTTTATTGTGTTTAATTTCATCAGATTTAGCGATGGAGTAAAAACCGAACACTGCAATAGTTTTAATCCAGCCTTCAACCGGTTCAAATATCTCTGCTGCTTTTACTAGATAACGGATATCGATTTCTTACTACATAGCACACTGTAATAGACATGATACCGGTGGTATTAATGGAGGATGTAGTGGTGGCTGGGGGATTGTGTGACGTTGATATCTTTGTGAAGAGAATCACACACTGGTGGAGTTAAGAGAGGTGAATTTGCATCAATGGAAAATCAAAGACAAATCCATATCAAAGTTTGTAAAAGAATACTGCACGGATCTCATCTAAATTAACAAGTGTATGATTTTTTAACATTACAATACACTTCAATTTTGTTGACTGGTATATTAGAAGTATTTGTGTAATTAACTCTGAAGGAAATAAAGACAAAAACAAATCTGACTGTAGTTGAAATTAAAGTGTAGAGAAGAACGAAATAAATAATGCAATGAATTTAGTGCATCTCTGTAAGCTCTTTTTACCAAAGTTAGTGATAGTCATTTATTTCCGATTCCACACAAATGCTCTGATTAAGAGAGAACAAATCGAATATGGCCATAGTTATACCTTCCTAATCTTTGTTCCAAACATCATTAGCTTACACCAGGAATTGCATTTCAACTATAGATTCTGATATTAAATTAATTATGCATGGAAGAACATCGTTGCTGTCTTTCCAAAATGTTCAGTGGAAACGAAAATTTGTGCTAATTCTTTTTATATGGCTCTGAATAGCTTAAAATATGTGGACGTTTGTGATATGATTACTCCTTATATTTGATATCTATTACATAATAATTTCAGTAACGTTCAGTGTAAGTTATACTGAATTGATGGACTTATTGCTACACGTAATACGAGGAAACAACAATAAAATGGTTTCAGAAAAAAGCCTCTTTGAATTACACGCATGGACATATACATAGAAAAATATGCATGAATGTATGTGTGTGTGTTTGTATGCGTATGTGTATCTCTCAGTTTGTGTTCCCCAATGCCACTTGACAGTCGCTGTTAATTTATTTACGATCGTGTAAGCAGCGGCCCGGCGAAAGATAGTGATACAGTCGCCTGTCACCCATCACCATATGGTGAACACGATCAATGTTTTCCTCAGTAATGGCAGTTGCAGGGCGTCCAGACTTTGGGTCATCTGCAAGAATCTCTTTTTGCTTCCTAATTTCGGCTGCCCACTTTTGCGCTCTTGATTAAGCTGGTGCGTCATCCCTTAATGTAGTAACCATATCAGTATGAATGTCTTTGGGGACTAAACCCTTTTTCTGCAAGTACTTGATAACACCACGGGACAAAATGTTGTCCATTGTTCAAGAAAATTCGTTACTAGTTACTTTTGAAATGTTCTTTGAACAGTCGGATGTCAGTTTACCTGGAAAGAAGCGCGTCAGTTATCAATAGGAAGTGCTGGAATTAATTAATGGACGAAAGATTTTACAGCTCTAGCGTCACTCCGTCATAGTCAGCCTTTAAACGTTTCGTCCCACCCTCGTATGCATATATATATATATATATATATATCATTATTAATATTATTATTAATAAATAAAAATAATATAGGTGGCTACTAAGCAAAAAAAGCAACAAAAACAAAAGGCAAATTTATAAACAAGGGTGTTAGATAGCACCAGCGTTGCTAGAAATAAGAGTTAAAAGCGACTCAATTAACCACAATAACACTAGAAGTTAACGACCTGATGAAATCGTGGGAGCGAGAAAAATAGCCAACATACCAAAGAGAGGGACAATCGCAAATGAACGCTAGTGCACTTGTTTAGAAATTTGCCTTTTGGGGTTTTCTCTTTGCTAACTAGCCACCTATATTATTATTATTATTATTTATTAATAATAATATCATTATTTATAATTATAAGCTACTACCATTTTAATTTGGCGCTAGCCTTTAACGGTTTTAACAAGCTTGTACGTGGCGGGTAACCATTTAGCCCCAGGCAGTAAGACCCAATGGGAAATATCTCAGAGTTCGAAATCATGTGAGATGGGTATATCTGCAATTTCACTTGCG
>NC_068985.1:52645231-52649799 GCF_001194135.2 Octopus bimaculoides | reverse complement strand
TATATATATATATATAGATGCATACATATATGCATTCACACACACACACACACACACACACACACACACACAAGGAGAGGGAAAATAGTCACACAGAGAGTGGGATACACTTAGAGAGAAAGGTGAAGGAAAGTGTCAAGCATGTAGTGGACTGATCATACTAGATGTTAGGCTAACAGTTAGACTAACCCATTGTGAATGTATGTCTTTGTAAATAATTCTATGCCACCTAAAGCAGATGCAAATCTTCTAAGAAATTCCATTGTTATATTATGTTAGTAACAACAGTGGTATTTCTCTAGAATCGTGTCTGTTTGCTCTAAAGTCATCTCACTAACTTAGAAACAATGATATACTTCATTTAAGAAGTGAAGACTTTTACATAATTTTGTTTTATGGTTTTCTTCGTTCTGAACTAAATTTATGTTATTGTAATAAACGACCAGCGAATTTTCATTTTATTTGAGTTCATAGATTTACTTATTTATGTTTGTCTGTCATGATTTTGAAACAGAACGATGCTTATTTCGTTTTAGCTGCTACAAAACCACGTTCACAGATACAAACAAGTTCTATAAGAATGTCGCTCAATCATTCTAATTGCAGCTAACATTTCAATGGAAAAGCTGCATGTAAACAGAAGCACGCACAGCAAACATTAAATACACAAAGACATCCCATGTTTTGTGACATCAATACATTTTTACGTAAGCTTACAGAGAGTGATCTTTCAACACAGGATTCCCTTCTCTTACCATAATGAACAGCAAAAGCCACTTACAATAGCGTTTGATATTCAAATAAAATAAACGTATTCATTTGAGGACGTAAAAAGTTTCTTTAAATGATTACAATGCAGATAGATTTCATGGTTTAATATTTGGAAAATAGAAGATAAAAAAAAGATCAAGAGGTTATATTTTACACACATGCTTGGAGGTAATATCTCATGAGTTTAACAAACTTTTGCACAACTTTTCAATCTGCACTTCGAAATATTAACTGTCACGCTTTTTCCCTCTTAGCTCTCTGTCTCTATTTCGCTTTCTCCTTCTATCTTGATTTCTTTCTCACACACTGACACGCAGACACACATACGTGTATGTGTGTGTGGTGTGTGTGTGTGTGTGCGCGGTATGTGTGTGTGCGAAAGAGAGTATATTAATAAGAGTAGTGTCGGCATATTTAAACAATGATAAGTAGAAAATAAGGTATTTTATATCTGATTTCAAAGTGGCAGCATAAAAGATCTCGGCAAGAGAGGAAACTGCTCTAAGCATGGTTCAGCGATAAAATCACATATGATTGTATGTGTATGTGTGTATGTGTGTGTGTTTGTGTGTGTGCGTGTGTGTGTGCGTGCGTGCGTCTGTGTGTGTGTGTGTGTGTGTGTGTGTGTGTGTCGGGGTGAGACTATGTGAGAAACACGATACTTCGTGTAGTGAAGAGTTTTCAAATAAATGAACAAAATTTATACCATCAGTAAATTCTTTTATTTCACTTGTATACCTACCACACATACATACACGCCGCGCACGCACCCACATACATAACAGTCCTCAGCGCACGCGCACACGCACACACGTGTCTTTATATAGGTTTTCATTGATTATATTATTGATTTCTGTTCTATAGGTTTATCTCATCACTAACAGAGATAACGTTTAGTGCAATTATTTCACAGAAGTAGTTTGATCTCATGAAAAGTGGTTCGGCTTGTCCAGAATTTCAAAATGTTAAAAGACTATTTCATATCTTTTTATTTTATTACAACAATAGTTGATGCCGTTTAGCCCTAGGTGGGTCCTGTGACCAGGTAAAGCCACATATTAACACGTAAGATCTCGTCTTTTTCTCAGTCATATTAGAACTGATATTTAATCATACAGTATGTCTTAGTGTTTTAAAACTCTATATTAATCAAAGAGCAGTGTAGCTGGTTTTTCTGTCAGATTGTATGACTTCCAGGAGCCGACCACCCTGTCATCTTAATGACTAGTTTTTTTGAACGGTAACTAGTATTCTTTTAATTTACAACAACATTCCTGGAACTTCTATTTTAATATTTTGTAATCTTTTTGGTTTATCGTGTTCTCTCTCTATTCAGCGTATATATTTTGGATATGAATATTCTCTAAAATTTGTAAAGTCTTGAATTTCGTGCTGTCTCATCAACATCGTCAGTAACCCGTGTTCTGGACGCATACGGGTAGTTATCCGGTTTCCATGATGTATAAGTAACCGAGATCAAAACATTCTCGGGGTGCTGTTTACCGCTGGATGGGATCGTAAAATGAAGTGTTATGTCGAGAACACAGTGTAATTAACTATGCGAATCCACCAACCAACCACTAAGTCATGTGTCTCCACTCAGGTGCAATACTCTAGGTAATAGATATGAACAATACGTCAGCTTCAGATATTGATACAACCACTATCACAAAGCGAAGAGTTTATTTCAAGAATGCTATTGATGATCTGATCATGAAAAACTTTTTAAAATGGTATTTCATGATATTTTACAGTATTGCATACTATTTGATAGTCATATCATTATCTCATCACTGCCACCTCGTTTCTCGTTAAATCGACCGTGATTTTTCCTACCGTTTATTGAATGCCCGTCTAGTAACCAGTGCATGCTGATACACTAAGAAATACCTATCTCTAACTTATACTCCACAAACATACACATGGCTAGAGTTGCAGAGTTGGTAAAAGCCATTTCCCTTCGTTTCTGAGTTGTTCATATTTTAGTCAGTTCAAATATTTAATCATAGTTTTTTAGAATTTTAGAAGTATCAAGTCATTGCTATGTGCTAGTACTGGAATAATACCTTTAACTGTGTAAATCACAATATCGACGCTTCGCTTTTCAGTTCAAGGTATTTCATTGACTCTCCATGAATGACATGCAAAGCCAATGTAGGCGGAAATTGTATGTTCTCAAATAAAGCAAGCTATATTGTCCGACACTCAACCAATTAGAAGGTAATCACCAATTAATACTATTAAATATATTTTCTTAAATATAGACTCAGACATAAATTTGTGGCGAAAAATTTCGCTTTGTAACCAGATAGTCTTGGGTCCACTCCCACTGAAAGTGGAAAATTTTGGACAACTATCTTCAGTTTCAGCCTTGGGTCGACCAAAACCTTTTGAGCGGATCTGATAGAGGGAAACTGAGTGGCTCTGGCTGTTGTATATGTACGAGGGTGTGTGTGCTAAAATATTCCTGGCTTTGAGTAAAAGAAAATACAGGCGGATCAGTTAATTATAATTTTATTCAAGATATTCCTCTCTCAGATTCACATACTTATTGCAGCGGTCTTTCAGTTTTTCTAAGTCTTGTAAAATAACTCGGAAGGTTGGGCCTCAAACCAAGCCTTTCACGACACCCTTAAAGTCAGGAATTTTTCAGCACCCCTTCGTATATATGTGTCTGTGAGTGTGTGTGCCTGTGTGCTTTTGTGTCTGAGTTTGTTCCCTCTTGTAGCTTGATGTTAGTTTGTTTACATCCACGTAACCTAGCTGTTCGGCGAAAGATATCCGATAAAATAAGAGCCAGATTAAAAAAACAAATAAGTACAAACTTCGAACTTTTCAACCAAATCCTTCAAAGTGATGCGTAACATATCAAGTAAAAAATAGATGCTATTTTCATATTTCCCATATTCTGCCAGTCGGCTTCGCTTACATCAATGACTTCTAATTTAGGCAGACTGCCAGCAATTCTGAGAGAAGATGATTAGTCGATATCATTACTCCCAGTACTTATTCTATCGGTCTCTTTGGTCGAACCGCTTATTTGCGGGGACATAAACACACAAACATCAGTTGTCAAGCGATGATTGGGGACAAACACAGACACACAAACACACACACCCACACATACACACACATATACACACACATACACACACGTCTACCAAATCCACTCACAAGGCTTTGGTCGGCCCGAGGCTATATTAGAAGACACTTGCTCAAGGTGCCACGCAGTGGGACTGAACCCGGAGCCATGTAGTTGGTAAGCAAGCTACTTTATTTCATAATATTTACCATGAGGCAATACACAGAGGTGTCGGACAAGGAAAAACAAACATAAAAGGGTGAAGTAGCTTTAAACGATTAAAAATTAACAATGATTATCATATAGATGAGATTAAAAATGAATACATTGCTAAAAGCAATGTTTAACACGAAGGAAATGCATCCTATACCAGAGTAGAACATTTGTTTCTTTCCGTGTCTCCGTTCACTTGGTGTCAGTTACTCCCAGTTTTCTCTCCACAAGATTCCATCTTTTTCTGAATCTTTCACGTGACAGGTACCTCCTCTCCACCCTGATCTTACTGCTGAGGTGGTAACTAAAAAAGTTGACCAACCCCTGGCCATATACGAAGGAACCCGTCACAATCCCTTTCAACCGCGTCTTCCATACTGTGTCTTTCAATATGGCTACCACGTAGAAAAAAAACAGGCCTTCCTCTCCCCGCTAAGAGAAGGAGGCGGCACAATCTCTATAATGGACTCAGCTGATAGCTGTACTCTACCTATCGATAACA
>NC_068985.1:52644600-52645219 GCF_001194135.2 Octopus bimaculoides | reverse complement strand
GATAGCTGTACTCTTCCTATCGATAACAAGAGTTGTTCTGTAAAAATTATCAGCTCGATAATTCCGGACATTTCACGAATGCGTGCAAGGCAGTTTCCCTATCCTGCTCGCACCTTGGACATGTCGGTGAGATGGCACTTCTGTGCCTTGGCAGGTTATCACGAACTGGTAACGCCTCACGGAAGCACTGCCAAGCCATGGATTTCTGGTAATTATCCAGGTACCCCGGCCCGAACGTTCTTCTGAACAAGCTGATCAACTGACTTTCATCGTAGCCCAGGCTCTCCCATAAGGCGTCTTCGATCCCACTATCCCGCTATAGAAATCCACAGTGGAACTTTTGTTGTCAGTATTGCCCGTCCGAGGGAGTAGCTGGAGTGCCTGACGGCACTGAAATTGCTAGTCCCCAAGTCTGAGTCTCTGCTTGATCCATGTACCAATATCCGTTCAAGACTTTAACTGCGGGAAGTTGAAACGGACGTGCGGTGACCACACCTGCTCTCCATCCAGGTAAATCCAGAGGTGCCTCAACCTTAACGCGAATTTTCGCACCTTCAGCCAAGACATCCCTAACCCGCCTTTTAGCGGTTTCTGGCAGCAGACAGAGTACTTCATAAGT
>NC_068985.1:52642664-52644289 GCF_001194135.2 Octopus bimaculoides | reverse complement strand
CGACTAGTCCTTGTTAACCTTTCCTCCTGCCACCACCTCGTAAGTTTTGATGGCCTCTTCCACCACTGGAGGCTGGCTCTCATCCGCCACGATGATGGAGATGAAAAGCAAAATCAACCTCGGCGGAATTTCAACTCCCAACGAGTTATATCCAGTATATTACAAACTATATTCTCTTCCAAATAAACCGTCGAGTGACTTATTTACATTACGTTATCGCTTAATCTTATTTTGCTGTTTTTCTAACTTTATGCCTTATGAACATTTGCAATGATCGCCAAGTAAAACACTTGCAAATACAAACAGAAACATAATGCAATTCTCACTAGATACAATCACACCAAAAGTAAACATGACTAATCAGAACAAACGTGACTTTATGATTCAGTTTAAGAGAAAACTATGTACAGAAAATAGGTATACGTAAAAAAATAGACAATATATTGAAAGACCAATTTAGAATCTGCAGAAATGAGACACCAGTGTTGCAGAAAAATGATCATAAACTACTCAATTTATCTTTAACCTTTTATTTATCTATTTATTTCAGTTACTGGACCGTGGCTATACTGGAACACAGCCTGAAATGATTTAGTCAAACAAATTGCCACCATTACTCACGTTTTAAATCTTGTACTTACAGTTAATTTACGGAGATGTAAACAAACCAACGCGAGTCTTCAAGCCGTAGGAAGGACTCACGCAAACAAGAACACATACACACAAGCACGTACCCCCCACCACCACACACACACACTCACAAGCACACACACATACACACACACAATGCGCTCCCACACAGCTTCCGCCTACCAAATTCACTTCTAACAATGGATTGACTGGTCGGGGCTATAGTAGAAATCCCTTGCCCAAGATATCCTGCCGTGGGGTAACAAAGCTAGTTTCTTAACTACACAGCCATGTCTACGCCTGTCTAAGCGAGGATTTTGATTTAACTCCTAAAGAACTATTAAATAAAATAACAAAATAAAGGCATGAATAGACAAAGGAGCAATGCAATTCTTTTTGTTATATACATATCTCCTAAATACACCATCCCAAACACAAGAAATTACTGTAGACTGTACATAGCATCTTTCGTGGAATCTGTAGCTTTTTGAAAAGTTAAATTTAGATGGATGCCAAGAGATTATCTAATGCACGAGGATAAATACATAAAACTACAGAAATATCAGATGTAGAAAAATAAGAGTTTAAAAAGAAAGACTTCATAAAGAAAGTAGAAAACAAATAAACAAAAGAAACGAAAGAACAAAAGAAATAACAATGATCTAAAACAATAAAGGCATAAGCTGGGAATATCATGGAATAAAAAGAAAAATGCCAAATATGAAAAAGAAAAATATCTCAGAATACAAAAAAAGCAGCTAAGTCTGTAAATTTCACAGAATATTGACAAACAAAAACAAAAACAAAAACAGAATTACGTTAGTGAGAAAAATATGGAAGGCCAAGTGAATATGAAATGGAAGAAATATGGAAAATAAAAAAGTTATTAAAGATAATAAAAAAGTGTACAGATGCAGAAAGAACGGAAGAGTCTACCATAGATATTAAAACATAGAAAGACAACAAGTATAGTGGCAAACGGTAATTGAATCATG
>NC_068985.1:52640107-52642153 GCF_001194135.2 Octopus bimaculoides | reverse complement strand
TATATATATATATATATATATATATATATATCTGATCAATTGATCGTCTCGACGTAGCAACCAAATATCTATGAAATAACTTACTCTACTAATGCATTGCTTAGAGACATACCCGAAACATACCTGGCCAAGAATTTCACTGCACAAACGAGTGATTCTTGTTTCGATACCGCTGCACAGTACTTCAGACCAGGTACCATATACACTAGACAAATGAAAAATTAAATACTTCACCCCGACTAAAAGAAAAGGTCAGAATGAACAACTATTCGAAATAAACCTTGAGTAAATCCTGCTGCCATATAAGTCTAGTTCAGTTCCACGAAGCAATATAATAAATGTTGAGGTTAGAGTTACGATGAGCTTGGTCAGTTGAGCATAGTTTTGAAAAGGGAAACGAATTGAGACTGCATTTGCTTGCTGGGTGTCTTTGCAATAATAATATTTGAAAATTTGTCTATTACATTAATTTATTTTTTAGATGCTCTTATGTGTTTGTACAGTGCGTATGTTTGTTTATGATATCTTTATTTTTTTATGTTTTGTCACTTACGTGTTTCAGTCATTGGACTGCGGCTATGCTGGAGCACCGCTTTCGAGGGTTTAGTTGAACAAATCAACTCCAGTGTTTATTTTTTGTTTGATACTTATTCTATCCTTCTCTTACTGCCGACTCGTTATCTTACCTAAATGTAAACAAACCAACACCGATTGTCAAGCAGTCGTGAAGAACAAACATACACACACACAACACACACTTATATACATAAATACATACATACGACGCGTACCAAATCCACTCAAAAAGCTTTTGCCGACACGATGGTATAGTAGATGAAACTTGCCCAAGATGCCAAGCAGTGAATCCGAAACCATGTGGTTGACAAACAAGCTTCTTACTACACAAACATGCCCTGTTTGTGTAATTCTAATGTTTCCATGCACATTTGTATGCATAAAAGTGTGTTATATGTATCCGCAGCACAATATATGTTCACTTACAGAAAACCAAAATTGCTTCTGACAATGGAATATGTCCGAATAAATCACTCTTTTAACTAATTTTACATTTATTGTATTTTGAAATGAAAAGGGTCAGGAAGCAGAATATAAAGTGATGCTTGTTCTAGTACCTACATTTAGACGTGCGTTCAGTTCACTTGTTGAGCATTTCAAATTGATACTTATCAAAAGTAGTTAAAAATACTTATTTTTTAGTTTAACTTAGAAATACAATACAGGTACCAGGACATTGATATGATGTTGAAGTGTCAGTAACTGATCGTGTTTGTTAATATTTTCAATACCTTTATTCTTTTAGACTCCAGATGTACTGGGAAAATGAACTTATTTGTTTTTATGTATGAAGGCGTGGAAGTATTGCACATCCCTTAATGCATCACTACGCGCGTTTACACAAATCGCATATCTCTTAAGATCACCGTCCATATCCCTAGCATGTAGTCCGTAGTATCCATATGCATTGGGTAGATCATCTTCATGGGTTCATTTCTTCAGGCGATATAGCATTACTAAATGTTTAATTGAGAGTTGTTTATCACTTTTGACCAGTAAGAAAGTCTATAAAAGAATGTTGATACCGCATTCCTTTGTTCGATCTCATTTAAGGCAAATATATATATATATATATATATATGGGTTTCGTTCAGTTTCTATCTATTAAATCCACTCACAAGTCTTTGGTCGACCCGAGTTTATAGTAGTAGGCATCTGCCTAAGGAGCCATGCAGTGGGATTTAATCCTGGATCATGGGGTTGGGAAACAAACTTCTTACCTCACAGTTACGCCTGCGTCTATAGAGAATTTAACTCGACAACTGCACAATTTCAGGTTCAGTTGCACTGTATGTTATCTCGGACAAGTTTCAAATATTGTCTCGGGCTGAAAAATGTCTTATAAGTAAATTTACTAGACTCACTCTGTGCAGAATCCCATAATATATGTCTCCCTCTGTCTCTGTAACTCTCTCTCCCTCCCCTTTCTCCATGTTTGTGTATATATATATATATATATATATATATATA
>NC_068985.1:52638280-52640058 GCF_001194135.2 Octopus bimaculoides | reverse complement strand
AACAAAAAAATAAATAAATGTTTCACCATTCCATTGCAAAACCGTTGTGATACACTTTGACAATTTTTGATATCTTGGCATCTTAAGCAGCTAGAGATACGATAGTTTTTGACCAAAAGAACCGGTTATTGCTAGCAAAAATAAATACTGAAAAAACGCATTTGGCCAAATTTGGATATTCGACAGTTTGACATAATAACAACTACACACACACACACACACACATATATATATATGATTGTATATTTATATCAGTGATTACGTAAGCGTTTGTATTTGTGTCACGAACAAAAAGAGAAAGCAAATCTTTATTTCTTATCTGATTTAATATATCAGCGTTTTCCTTTGTATGATTACGTATATATTTGTATATATATGTGTATAACGTCTGCTATGTATTTAGTATGTAATATGTGTTTTAGCTTTATCTAAGAGTGTACAATGTACACACACACAGAGAAACACACACACACACACACACATATAGCAACAACCGGTGTTGTTTTGCTTATCTACATATACATGTAATGACAGTCGGTGTTATTTTGCTTATCGCCTATAATCTAGCGTTTCGGCAAATAGTTTGATAGAATAATTATGAGACATTCGAAACAAAAAATGTGCCGGGGTGGATTGATCGATTAAGCTCGTCTAGGCAATGGATAATGTTCTAGCATGACTGAAAACCATTGACTAAAAACAAGCAAAAATAAAAAATATATATATGTGTGTAAATATATATATATATATATATATATATATATATATATATATATATATATATATATATATATATATATATACGAGTGAGTGGCCAAACGAAAGAAGGGCACTCAACAAACTTATTATGAGTTACATGTATGAATCAAAACAGTTTGATTCAAATTCATTGATACTCTTGAGTTTCAAGCGTGATGCTAGTCGTCAGCCATTCTGAATTTGAATGATAGTAATTGATTGTTATTACAGTAACGTGGTCTGCGATTGTTCGAAGAAGGTCACGCGGTGTCGTGGTTTGATGTTGGAATATGGCTAACAGTTAGTTGGAAAATACCGCATAGTGAACAAGAAATTAACCGCATGAAAGAGAGGGAATAGACCACGTTGCGGTTAGAAAATCGGTCAGGTTGTAGGAGGGGAAATAAGCGGGAGAATTATGTGTAAGTATATGTGCAAATCTACACAGCCACATATACAAATATGTGACTGTGTAGATGTGCACATATGGTTTTGCGTGCATGTGTGTATTGATGCGAGCGTGCGAATCTGTACATGGACAGACACGCGCACGTCCACACGCGCACACACACACACACACACACACACACACACACACACACACAGATATACACATGGACGAACACGCTCGCAAATACATGCGCATGCGCACACATGCGCACACATGCACACACATGTACGCGTACATTTACACATGTGTGTTTATTCATATGTACATATGAATGAATACGCATTTGTGTTCGTACATGTATGTACATATGAGCGAACGCGAGTGTATGTAAGAGCGTGTGCGCGCGTGCAGATTCGTCCATGTGTATGTGAGTGTGTGTGTGGACAAGCGCTTGCCCACCCATGTACAGATGTGCACACCCGCATCAATTGACACATACACGAAAAACCATATGAGCGCGTCTACACACCCACATGTACAAATATATTTGCGCATACCGCCCCTGTGTACCAACGAATTTTACTCAAACTGTTATGATCCATATATATATATATATATATATATAACAATATATTATAAATTAACTACC
>NC_068985.1:52634182-52635117 GCF_001194135.2 Octopus bimaculoides | reverse complement strand
TATATCGTGGCACTCCGTCGGTTACTACGACGAGAGTTCCAGTTGGTCCGATCAACGGAACAGCCTGATCGTGAAATTAACGTGCAAGTGGCTGAGAACTCTACAGACACGTGTGCCCTTAACGTAGTTCTCGGTGAGACTCTACATGGCACAGAGTGTGACAAGGCTGGCTCTTTGAAATACAGCTACAAATCAAGAAGAAAGAGTGAGAGAAAGTTGTGGTGAAAGAGTACAGCAGGGTTCACCACCACCCCTGGCCGGAGCCTCGTGGAGTTTTAGGTATTCTTGCTCAATAAACTCTCACAACGCTGAAGTCCCCGGGATGAAGAGTACTGTCATCAATAAGAAAAGAGGCAAAACCTTTGATGAAATGGAAAGTCTTATTTCTCTTTGGGTTGTTAGGTTGAATCGTCAGCCTGCTACTAATCATGAAATCATTTAAGAGAAAGGATTGCCTTTGTTTGAAGACCTCAAGAAAAAATATCTAGATGAGAAAGTTGTAAAGTTCAAGGCAAGTCAAGGATGGTTCGTGAGATTTAAGGAGCGAAGAAGTTATCACTCCACTAAAAAGCAAGGTGAAAGTACATCAGCTGACGAACAAGCAGCAGCGGAATTTCCTAATGCATTAAAGAAAATCATTGAAGAAAACAGGTTTCTTCCCGAACAGATTTTTAACCATGTGTTATTGAAAATGCATTCATAAATAAAGTCCTGAACTGGGAATGGTTATTATCAGTTTAACCTAAAGGCAAGTAAATTCAGCCAAGCCTCACCTAGAGACAAGTTAATTCGCCTTAAGTCGTGTCTCGTGTCTCCTGGAAACAATTAACGAAGTAGCGTGAGGTATATCTGCATACATATGTATGTATATATGTATGTATATGTACGTATTCATGTGTTTGTATGTGTAGCTTTGTATATATATATATATATAT
>NC_068985.1:52631079-52633541 GCF_001194135.2 Octopus bimaculoides | reverse complement strand
TATATATATATATATATATATATATATATATATTTATAGAAAGATAGAAAGAGAGACAGACAGAAAGAAAGAGCCATGATTTATTGGTAGTATTAAGAAACGCAGACGTAGTACGCTTCAGCTGACGTTGCTGTAGTTCTCGATAAAAGAAATGGAATGTTATATTTTCAAAGCTCTGCATTTTCTGTTCAGGATTGGTGTGGAGCGGTTTGTAATGTGATAGTTCTCAGTCAGACAAAACTGAACCGATTACAATTATTAGTATATGTAGGAGTGTTGTGAAGATCACACAATTCAGTGTTGATCAACATAGCACTATTTTTCTGTTTCCAGATATACTTCGAGAAGTGTATAGCATTTTCTTTGTGACAGTTTTTGAAAGAGGTTATATACTGGAAGTGTTTAGTTTTATATGCTTTCAGAATAAATAAACAGTACTATTCCTTTACCTCTTGTTATAGTGGCCTGATACGCAATGCATTTAGTTAATAACTGACTACACCAAGCACACGACCCATTATTTTGACAGTTATCTTCTGTTTGTTTTATATTACAAAAAAGAAATCTGTTTATGCAACAAAAGGGATCTTATCGAATGATTTGTGGAATAGCTGGTCGTTATATTGTTCTTGTATTTTATGCAAATGTTTGTGGTGTAAATGCTGCAAATTGACTTTATAACATTCCTGATGGCCAGTGGATTGAATCAGATTCTATTCGTCCCTAGTATCTTTTACTTTCCCTTCTTTTTATATTTGCTATTTGTGGTGAATTATTTATATTCTATTTCATAAGGTTATGTTCTATTTCAAATGGGTGGTTTTCAAATGGTTATTCTTCTCTTTAGTGCTGTGAAAAATTGTTTAATCACAGGAGAAACAGCTCATGCGTTTACTTTATACTGCTATATCGTTTCATGATATATGGTGTGAATTGTTGGAAACTGAATATATGGAGAGAGGTTAGTTGTCAAGTTTTACATAGTGCTCATTCGAATCAGAGATTAGATTTATTGTTGTATGAAGAATTTCTCAGAGATTATGTCGGTTTCTACAGGTGAAAGTCATTGAAGATGGTAATGATATTTTCTTTCGCGTTCCTGGTTATCTATCCACTCCAACTCTTGGAAACCGTTAGACCGTTGTCTTTATACAGTTCCACAATAGTGGTGTAGCATACCCATTCTATTTCGCACAGGTGACGTAATTTTATCATTTCACAGATCTCAACCCCATAGTTCTTTAAAGAGATAAGTTATATGAATTTGTTCGATGTATAATGTATTATTTAGGTTTAACACATACCTAATTGAAGCGGCGTATATACCAGTATATGAGCTATCTTAGACCTTGGCCCAAAGAAAATACTACAACGCTGTCAAAGCAGAGTTGATAGAACAAAGCCGGAGTTTGGTCTATCGACCATTACATGGCGTATCTTGGACAAAGCCACCACATGAAATAATCGTCTTAAACGACGCGAAATATGTTTATTAGAAAACTATTATATTATAAAGACGTTCAGACACCAATAATGAAGAGAAGAACAGAACCATTATCGACGTGAAGAACAAGTATGATATACTACTAATTCTTTCTGGACACCAGAGCACAGCTGGTGTCATGCAATGCGTCAGAGGTCGGCACCTTGTCTTCTGCATCAACAACTTCGTTAAAATCCACAGAAGATCATTATGTATAAATTCTTTGATAATATTACTGCAAAACCATGATGCGAAAGTTGCTGCATGCACTAAGTATATACACACTATACACTGCAGGACTCTCTACTAATGTGTATGAGCACTTTGTATTGTATACAAAAAAGTTGTTTATAGTCACCCCACTCTCTCTGTATGTATATGTGAGTGACTTTACTGACTTTGAAGTTAAAGTAATAGAAGGCGTGTTTCAGTTCTTTCATCACACTCCAAAGGGAAATGTCAAAATGGAGATTCTGGCACAAGATCAAACCAAGTTATTCGCATTTCCTGATCAAATTGGCGTAGCGTATGCTAATCAGTTGAAATACTGTATTGTCTGATTAACCACATTTGCACTAAATACTTTACAATGTATATTTCACTCTTTTGTAACTTTTTGAGTTTAATTCTTATTGTCATATTATTATAATGAGGCATGCCTAATAATACTAATGATTTTATTTCATTGATGAAACAACATTAGGAAGAAATTGTTCATTATATCTATCTCTTCATCATTTAATTGGTATTTACTTCATTGAACCGGGGATATGAAAGACGAAGTCAACACCGTAGGGTAGAATTGGAACTCAGAACATAGAGACGTAACTAAATACTATTATCTATTTCGCCGATTGTTCTACCGATTCTGTTGACCACTAAGTTAATAATTCTGATAACAACAGCATCACCACCGTACACTAAATAGTGGTTTCTGAATTAATTAGATTAGCCTAGATTTATATATATATATATATAT
>NC_068985.1:52627748-52629638 GCF_001194135.2 Octopus bimaculoides | reverse complement strand
ATATATATACACCGAGTGTCCATAAAGTCATGGTGCAATGCTACAAAATTACTTCACTCATAAACTTTCACAATTAGAACTGATAGCGAATACTCTCTTTCAACTTTGCTCTGCAAGGTAAGCAGTTTCTAAATGAGAAATTTCCCAACAAATGGATTGGAAGAGGTGGACCCTTATTTTGGCCTCCACGTTCACCAGATTTAACTCAACTGGATTTCTTTTAATGCGGACATGTGAAAAGTATTATTTATTCAGTTAAACCTCGATCTTTAGAAGACTTGAAAGCAATGATAACGGATGTGATTGAATGTGTTACTGAAAATCAGCTGGAAAATGTTTTCCGAGACCTACAGAATCGTATTTCTTTTTGTATTAATAATGATGGTGGACAGATTGAAAATTTACAAAACGATTAAGTTTTTTTTTTTGTTCTTTTTACAGATTAATTCTATCATACAAGAATAGACAAGGATACAGGTATTTTAAGTTGCACCATGGCTTTACGGACACCCTGTATCTATAAACATTATCTATGTGTACATGTATGTATTTGTAAGTTAAGTACAGTATATGATGCCACTAGAACAGATGCGCAATTATAGAAAATAATTAGGAAATAATAACGAATTTATCTATTAGTAATTAGCATAAATGCTGACAAGTGAATTAGAATTACCGTATCAGACTTGTAGTGTCATTGTTAATTTATAAACAATTACTATTTGAGTGTTTGGGATAATAGGATAAGTAACATGGATAAACGCAAGGCTTTTCAAACTGATCTGCAGTGTCTAGAGACATATCTGTCACTCCTGATCGTTATGAACTCTTCTGTTGCTTTATTGCAACGGAAATCTTTTGTTTGAATTTTGCATTATATTCATCTTATTTTTTATTCTTCTCGTTCTAATTTTCTCTTGTATGTATAAGTGCATATATATATGTATATGCATATGTGGGCACAGGACGTCATGAGATGTGTACAAAAAATACGAAGTACGAGTACATGGAATATGAACTATTTTTCGAACAACGAAAGATACAAATAGAAAACAAGACAAACAACATAAAGAACGACCCTTCATCAGTTGTTGCCTGTTTTTCTACTCTCGCATTTCGAGCATTTAAGAACAATATACGCCTTCGATAAGACAGTTGCTCCCGCAAAATATATTAAATAAAATTGGGATTTTGCGGAGGGTCAAAATTGGTAACACAAGCAGGACAGAGAAAACAAAGAGGAAGGGCTGCTAAGCCTAGACGAGGTTCTGGTGGCGAACGCGTAAATCAAGCTTGGAGAGGAGACGGACTAGAACACGTCTTCCTTGTTGCAGCTAGAACGGAGAGGAAGAAAGAAACAAAAGTTAGAAAAAGAAAGAAAATATGACCGACGGTCACGTGGGAGCCACGTGAGCAAGGAAAGAGGAGTGAGGGAGAGAGAGTGATAGAGTAATAGGATAGAATAGTGGGAGAAGAGGAGGTAAAAGTATAGCAGAGACAATGAGAGAAAAAAGAAAGAGTAAAAAGATCGTATAGATTGCGCATCAGAATTAAGATAAAACTTACTTGGAAGAGGATGCGTGGCTTACAATCATATAATAATATAGTATCTTGAGCAAGACACTTTATTTCACGTTGCTCCCGTTCACTCCGCTGTAGAAATGAGCTGCGACGTCACAGGTCCCAAGCTGTATCGGCCTTTGCCTTTCCCTAGAATAACGTCGGTGGCGTGGAGAGGGGAGACCGGTATGTGTTAGCGCCTGCTCGTCTACTATAAACAACGTTGCCCGCACTTGTGCCTCGGAGGGTAACTTTCTAGGTGCAATCCCATGATCAGTCGTGACCGAAGGGGGTCTCAGTATATATATATATATATATATATATATATGT
>NC_068985.1:52622371-52626275 GCF_001194135.2 Octopus bimaculoides | reverse complement strand
CAGAGAGAGAGAGTATTTTAGCTGGAAATATAGCCGATCACTGCAACTTTGTAGAACAAGTGATTTTAAATATATAAGGAAATTTCATGTATATTTCCTTTCTTCTTCTTCTTCTTCTTCTTCTTCTTCTTCTTCTTCTTATTATTATTATTATTATTATTATTGTTGTTGTTGCTGTTGTTGTTGTTCTTCTTCTTCTTCTTCTTCTTCTTCTTCTTCTTCTTCTTCTTTTTCTTATTATTCTTATCATTTTTATTATTAAGACGTCGCACAGTATCCAATATCGTGATGTTGTTGATTGACGATATTGTGTGTCTAGTCACAACAAGGATCTCACACATAATACTTTACGCATTATACGTGAAGTTCCAAGTAATACCGATTTTTGCAATACACCTATACTCTTTGATATTTCTAAAGTTTCCAGATGTTTTCTTCAAGTTGGATGGTATTAAACCCAATGCTCCGATGACAAAAAGAACAACCTTTATATGTTTGACTCTCGTAGCTGCCACAATTTAGTGATCTCAGTTTTCAGGTATCCATATTTATCACTTTTCTCTCTTTCTCTCTTTCTTTGATGATAATATGTTGATCTCTTGGCACTGCCACGTCGATTATTAGGCACTCTTGTTTGTCCCTCCTAAAGTTTACTATATCCGGCCTTCGGTGTTCTAACACCTTGTCTGTCTAGAAGTCAAAGTCCCACAAGACTTTCGCCTTCCTCTTTTCGTCCATTACCTTTTCCGGTGTATGTAAGTACCAAGCACCCGTTACCTCGTATCCATACTTCCGGCATAGTAGCCAATGATATATATATAATATGTAAAAGCTTTTTTATTATTCCACATGTTAGAATAATACGCATACAAACATGCACATGTGTGTGTGGTTTTGTTCACATACATACATAGATACATACATACATACATACATACATACATACATACATGACTGTAAACTCGTGTTCTAGGATTGTCACTGTCTGATCGAAAGCCCCACATATGTGAGGGCTACGACCAGCTATTTTTGTGATAAGTCTTACATAGTTTTCAAGTGACTTTATGTCAGGTTGCTCTTGGGCGATACTGGTAACATGTAATCCAGTATAACTTGTTTCATGGTCGGGTCGTCGGCGACTAAACTGGCAACCTCATCAAGCTTGTTTGGTGAGGACCTGTCATACACCAGAAGAGCTCACGAGCAGTCAACGGCCATCTAACGCGATGTGTACATGTATGTGTATGCATGTATGTATGTGCGGGGACGTGGAAATAACTGGGTTGATTTCCAGGCGCGTGGTTGCCCCACTGGGGGTGGGAAATCCATTTGTTGTTGTCACAACATCTCTCTAGGAGAGGGTAACAATGAGAGACAACGTGCGACACTAACAATATTCGATGAGTAGTTCTTTTCGAGTCTATGTTGTCCATGTTCAGAGACTAGGATTGGATTTGTGCAAATTCTTTCGCAACTATAAAACATTCATCATGCACAGACTTGAAATAAACACACACACACACACACACACACACGCATACACACACCCACACACAGACACACACACACACACAACACACACACATACATACATACATACATGCATACATGCATGCATACATGCATACATACATACATACATACATACATACATACATACATATGATTTTCTGATTTAGCGTTTTAGTGCATATAGTTTCATATTTGTGAGTTTCCTCTTTTAATATTAGTTCGATAGCAGAAAATATTTATTGAAATCAATTTTAAATTTAAAAAGAAATTTAATAGATTTCTCCAGTGAAGAACCTCGCACGACTTCAATAAAAATAAACCTCTTCTAACAAATGTATAATGATTATTGCAGTCACTAGAGAGGACTTTGCTACGTTGCTGGTTTATCTCTTCTCCTGTTTATGATACGCAAGAAGCCAATAACGTGCTCAGGAATACAAGGTTGGTAGCATAAAATCAATTATTACCGCGCAGGTATAGGTGTGTTAAATCTGATTACATAGAACAGAGATCAAATGCAATCCTTACTTCAAACAACACGCAGGTTTAGTGAAGATATTAATTGTGAATTTATGCGTGTGAAGTCGTTGGTAACAACAGAAGGGAAATGGCAGAAATTAATAAAATAAAAACAGAAAATGAAATTATAAAATAGGGTTATAAATTCACGGGTATGGGAAAATAACGATTTTTGAAAGATTACACCATGTCTTTGATAATATTGCTCCAGCTTGAACCAAAACAGTAGGCAAAATAATTCTTCGCTATAAACGCCTGGTTATATTTGTATAGGAAATTGTAAAAATCAATGTTATATATGGAACATTGCACTTCAAAGGCGATATCAATATGTCATATAAGACCAATAAAATGACAGGAAGGATTCATTAGTTGTGAATAGTGTTTGCTGAGTGGAAGAGGATATGGAAATGCGGTGTGTAGAAACAGTCTTGTATGCATAGATGTAGTGAGAGATGGTGAGTAGAAATTGCTGTTAAGATGTACATAGAGAGAATGTTAAGGGAGTGTAGAAATAGTTTTAGATAGTGTATAGAATATAGAAATAATGTTAGGAGGTGTGTAATAATAGTGTTAGACGGTGTGTGGAAATAGTGTTAGGAGTCTCTGGAAAGAGTGTTGAAAGGATAGAAAGGTGTATAGCGATAGTGCTAGATGGTGTGTAGAAATAGTATTAGGGGTGTATAGAAAGTGTTGTATGGATAGATATAGCTTTGGTGAGGGTGTAGAATAGTGGAAATTTGTTAAGACCGATACTTCTCGGAAATTGTTAGGATCGATACTTCTCGGAAACTATAGAAATTATGTTAAAAGGTATATAGCAATAGTATTAGATGATGCGTTGAAATAGTGTCGGTGAGGGTGTAGATTTAGCGTTAGATGGAGTGTAGGCGTTAGATGGTGTATATAGAGTTGATGTTAGGTCTGTGTAGAAATAGCGTTAGGTGATGTATAGATACAGAGTGAGAAGTTGTGTATAGGTATAGAAATAATGATAGGTGATGTGCGGAAGTAGAATTATATATTCTGTGATATATGTGCTGGTTTGTTACACAAAATGTTAAATTTTCTATCAGCCAATATACAGTGTAAAGAGATCTCCGATGGTAGTGGTTGATGAGAGCCAAATAAGCACTGAAGCTAAAGAAATTCTCTCCGTCGAGCGGGTGTGGTTCTTGTTGACAACTCTCTTACCTTTGTTATAAGTGCGGTAAGTGAAACAGCAACCGTGAAAGCGCGTGGCCTAATGGTTACGGTGCTGTACCCAAGCGATTTTGCGATCACGATTTCGACTCCTCGACTAGGTGATAGCTTATGTCCTTGAGCAATGAGCAAAATAAATGGTTTGATGTTGCTCTAGTTCATTCAGCTACGAATGTGTAACCCTGCAACGGATTGGTGTCCCATTCAAGGAGAATGTAGTGACTTCGGTCCCTAATACGCCAAAAGGAAAGCGGGTAATCTGCCCGATGGGTCCTAAGACTCAAGAGGGTAAAATGCAGGGGCTGATGATAATGAATATCAGTTAAATGCATTCTATACAGCGATAAGAGCAACGATATTAGACTAGATCGATAAAAATCAGGCATCGATAAAAATCAACTAATTTTCTAGTTACAAAAGACACGCACCTTTTATCTTTTATCTTCTGTATTTTGTCATTTTATACGAATGAATCGACCCCAGTACTTATATTTTTAGGCTTGGTACTTATTCTGTCGGTCACTTTTGCCGAACCACTAAGTTACGGGAAAGTGAACAAACTAGCACCGCTTGTCAAGTCGTGATGGGGAACAAACACATACATATGCATACATACATACTTATATATATATGTGTGTATATATGTCTCTCTCTTTCTCTCTGTATATAT
>NC_068985.1:52620502-52622227 GCF_001194135.2 Octopus bimaculoides | reverse complement strand
CCATAAATACACACTCACTCGCGATAGAGTTCTTTCAGTTTCTGTCTACCAAATCCACTCAAAAGGCTTTGATCGGCCCGAGGCTATAGTAGAAGACCCTTGTCCAAGGTACCACAGAGTGGGACTGAACCCGGAACCTTATGGCTGGGAAACAAGCTGCTTGCCCCACAGCCACGCTTACGTATCGTGGGTTTTGACAAGAATTTTTTAATCATTTTACTGCATAGTTTTCATGCACTGAGCGCATCTCTATGCACTTCCGATAAGTTCTGTCGCTCATTTTTGGTTTTCTACTTTCTATTGTATTAACAATATTCTAGCAAATTTCAGATGGGGGTGGAGCTACAAAGGGACTCTCAAAACAACCATAAAAAGATGTAACTTAGAACTGTGTACTTGGGAATATCTTGCTCGAGATTGCTCACTGTGGTGTAGTAATGTGTACTCTGGGCTACAACACTCAGAACCCAAAGTTATTGCAGTTTCTTTATAGTTACTAAAGAGAAGAGTGCGGCACAGTAAACAAGAGTGTCACCAGATCCTGGTTACGATATTACGTTAGCTACTTTAATTTCAGATTTTGTCAATATTGGCCTAATAAAGCACCTCAGGTACTGTAGAATAAAGTTGCTAACTTGGGGATTTTCAGAGATTTGTAGGACGAACGTCAATCTAAGCAATATGTATGCAACCTTAACTCTTGTCTCTGTGATATTGTGTTGAGCATATTTGCCTTTGTTATGTGTTTTTCTGTATCATTTATTCTAGATCATTCAAAGAGACCTTGTTATTAGAGTGTTTGTCTCTACTCCCCAGTTCCCAGAAGCTGTTCCCCTCTAATTATAAATCAATATGTTGGTAACATTTTTCCATTTCTTTCAGGTATGTATTGTTATTTGTTAGGACCGATACTTCTCGGAAATACTTGATAAAATCCTGCCGAAAACTGGTCGATTTTCCTTGTCTGAGATATTATCTGCCGTATATTTGTACCATCTCTTGTCTAAGAATACTTGATAACGTTGATATAATTACCAAGGTATGAAAGCCCAAATTCCATCAAGTCCGTAGATGTGTTCGTTCGGATCTTAGACCGGGCCGGCAGAAGCGATGTATTTAAATTTTCTTCCTAGATTCCGTATAGTCTGCAGTTACTTAATCAATACAACTTATTGTTCTGCCTTTATCTCCTTTCTTCCTCCTTCATTCCCTCCTTCTTTCCCTCCTTCTCCTCCCCACTTATCTTCGTTTTCTTCATCCCTATATCTTCTACCTTTTGATTTGTTGTTGTTGTTGTTGTTGTTGTTGTTGTTGTTGTTGTTGTTGTTGTTGTTGTTCTTCTTCTTCTTCTTCTTCTTCTTCTTCTTCTTCTTCTTCTTCTTCTTCTTCTTCTTCTTCTCTATATCTTCAACATTTTGATTTCTTCTTCATCTTGCTTTCCTTCGATTTTTTTCTTCCTTCCAAACTGTGCCTCTTTACGTATTTCAGCTACATTCTAGGCATTATGTAACAAGTGGCCTCTAATATGTCTTTTCTTGTCCATACACATTTTATCTTACCTGTTGCCCTAGTCATTATTGGTATTGTTTTTCATACTTCATATTTTATTCGAATGGTGAGATATTTGTATATGAATACTCTCTCTCTCTCTCTCTCTCTCTCTCTCTCTCTCTCTATATATATATATATATATATATATATATATATATATATATATATATATAT
>NC_068985.1:52619429-52620397 GCF_001194135.2 Octopus bimaculoides | reverse complement strand
TATATATATGAATTTTGAATTAGTTGAAATACTTTGGTGACATATTCTAATTTCTAAATGCAAAATTCATTGCAGTTGACGTAGAGAAAAATTCTCTCTTCTATTAAGAGGTGTAAAAACACTATATCGGCGCAGTACTTTCCTCTAGCGGTTTACTTGATGCATGTTTCTGGCTCTATAGCCTTTCTCAATGGTAAATACCGAAGAGAGGTAACTCTGAGCAGATTTAAAGCTGTAGCTTTAACTAAAAAACAGTCGACGTCAGTGACTGAGTTGTGCTAGTGAACCCTCTGATCAGAATAAAAACAGAAGCATCAGCGCCACTCAGTGATTAGGAATAAATGAAGTTTATGTTTGTAACATATTTCGACTTCTGAAGGTCAATTCACTGCAGTTAAAAAATTCTCTCCTATGGTTAAAAGTGTGAATAAACACCAAATCTGCTCAGTGCTTCTCTATAGCGCATTTCCAGAAATGTGCTTTTGGCACTTTAAACTTCCTTAAAGGGGAATACCGAAGTGCGAAAACCCTGGGCAGTTGCAACGCCGTAACTTTAACTAAAAAGCAGTCAGCGTTAGGTATGCTCTATAATAATAATGATAATAATACATACATACATACATACATACATATACATACATACATATATATATATGTATATAATTATATATACAGACAGACAAACAGGCAGGCAAGCAAACATACATACATACAATTAGATAGATAGATAGATAGATAGATAGATAGATAGATACATGTGAGTGAGTGGACTGCTACATATATGTGTAGGTGCCTGTATGTGATTGTTTATTTGCATTTATGTTTGCATATCGTATGCATGCGCAATATGCATATACACCACTATCCACACACACACACACACACACACACACACACACACATACACGCACACACACACACACACGCACACGCACACACATATATATGCATATATATATATATATATA
>NC_068985.1:52611554-52619084 GCF_001194135.2 Octopus bimaculoides | reverse complement strand
GTTACTATCATCATCGTCGTCGTCGTCGTCGTCGACTTCATCAACATCACCATCATTATCAACGATTTACTGGTTCGAACACGTTTCAAGACATTCTTCAAAAGAACATCTGCTTGGAAAAATTTTTTTCTATCCATACAGGTTACTGGCGAAAAATGAATTTTATTTTTAAGCAATATTTATATATCTGTTTACATATATTAGAAAATGGTTACGAGAGGTAGATGAAATACCCTCTTGCAGAAGTATTTTGAAAAACAAAGAGAACTTAATAAAATAATAATAATAATAATAATAATAATAATAGTAATAATAAGCAAGGAAAAAATCGAAAAGAAATATCGTAGAAGCAACACATGCGCTTTACAAGAGGACATTAAAGATATTATGGACATTGAAAGTAGTATGAAATATTTTAGTGACATTTTTTGGCGACAACATCAAGGAAAGTCATTCATATACATTATGCCAAACGAAAATATAGGAAATATTAAATATACAGTTTATAGCAATGAAAACATACTTGCTAACATTGTTATTGACAGGCAAGATCTTAACAGGAAAAGAATTTTGTCAGAAAAGGGAGCATAAGAGCAGCGTTTTATGAATGAGTGTTTTATGAATGTCTGTCTGAGAGAAAAGGGAAAGGGCATTCAGTGTTTCCTCAAAAGTATAATTAAAGGGTCTTTCTGGCATATGGGGTTATCTGGTAGTCACCAACTATTACTTGAAATACAGCCGAGTCTGGCTGGTTTTCAAGACTAACAGTGAAACATGGACACAAATCAAACTGTTGCGCCAAATACCTGCGCTTACGGTTATAACACAACACAAGCACTAGCTTACTATATTCACCACACTCAAAATATTAGCAGCAACATTGATACGTGGCCCGTTGTCACATTTGTAACACAAAACACCTAGTATGTAAGATTAGAACTAAAACAAAATTACTCACATTCAAGATGGGACAGTGTAGACATCCATTTTGTTCCTAACGATCTTCCTCAAAAGGATTGAGCCTTTCCGGGGTTGTGCTCCGTCATTATACCAGTGGTTGAAATGCCGAGAATTGTCGTAAAACACGCTTCTTTCTCAGGACTAGAAACTAACGAATCCAACGCCCTCTCCTATAGATACACTGTATTCTCTTGCAATAATGGAGAAGCTTATAATGATAATGTATAGAGAGGGATATCAGACCATCGCTGATAGATGGAGGAAATCACAAAAGAAGTTTATTAAGGGAAAATAGAAGTCGTGGAAGACACTGGCGGATGGAGTGACTTGCTTAGCTCATAATAGAACATCTTGACATTTTCTTTAAACTTGATCTACCTAAACTAATAGCTCCTGTTGTTGAAGATCCTAAGTCTCTGTATTTTTCTTTCAATTTGTTAGTTCTGTGTCTTTTTAGGTATTGCTTTACCAATCTTTTATTTAATATTAAGGTTTAGTTCCAGTTGTTCACTTTTTGTTTCTTTCACTCAGGAATCATAGCTCTCCTCGCAGTTTTCAGACTGCAATCCCGATTTTCTCCTTCCTGTTTGGTTGTTTCAGTTTCTGTCTCTACAGGCATCTTGGTCTCAATATGTTGCTCTTGTTTGATGCATTTCGGTCACCATTATACATTTTGTGGGTTTCAATCTTTTATGTCTATCTTCGTGTTTTACACTCTCAATACTTGTCTTATTAGGTATTGTTCTATGGGCACTGTTTGTGTTTAACTGGTGTAGTTTTCCTTTTAAGTGCTAATTCAATTTCTGACTTTTGTTTGTTTGTTTTGAGAATGTACCTCAAGACAAACAGCGCGTGACTTTGAAGGTGGGGCCCTGTTGGAATTTTCTTCAGGACGAGTAGCCCAATCAAACTGTCCCTGAATAAGGATTGTTTAAGGATGTTGAATAAAATGCCTGTTTCCAAGGGTGAATTATTCAAACCCCAAATAATTCCTCTCAACATATGGCTATGATGCTCACCGCACTACTTCTGCTCATGACCAGAAAAGCACATGTCGTCAGGCACTAAGGGACATGCTCAACTGGTTAAAGTCAAGAAACTGACAAGTAAATCTGTGGTATTGAACAGAATATTTGGTGTTGTCCATTCTTTTATACCATGATGCTTCCCCCACTACTGCTCATGATCAGAAATACACATATCGTCAGCCACTGAGGGACATGCTCAACTGGTTAAGGTCAAACAACTGACAAGCAGTGTTGTGGTATCAAGCAGAAAATTGTTAGTGTAGCCCATCTTTTACACCAAGACAAAACATGTGCATGCTATAACTTCCAATCTCTTAGGTTCAGAAACCATTAAAACCACTGTCTGGTACTGCATCAGGGCGTTTAAGGTGTTGAGCTGGTAGAATTGTTAGCACGCCAGGCAAAATACTTACAGGCATTTTGTCTGTTCTTACTTTCTGTGTTCAAATTTCGCCGAGTTCGACTTTGCCTTTCATCCCTTCGGGGTCGATAAAATAAGTACCAGTTACGCACTGAGGTTGATGTAATCGACTGGTCCCTTCCCCCAAATTTCAAACCTTGTGCCTATAATTGAAAGGATTACCAATGTTGTTGTTGTTGTTGTTGATTTTTTTGAGATTAATACTATTATCATCCTTGCAGTGATCCATGCAGCGCTTCTGTGTTCACGATGTGATTCCAGAGGAGACAGATACTACGGTGAATGCGAACAGTCACCTCCTACTCCCTCGCCATGTCCTGAAAATAATGCTAATTTCTGTTCCATAGTCAGAGAAACAAACGATAATGGTAAGAGTTGTTCTGCTTCTATCAGTGTATTTATTTTTAATCTGTATAATCTTATCTAAATTTTATTAGCGATAATATAAATTATATTTAAGCTTGACTGAAAATACTGTGTGTTTTGTTGTTGAAATCCCCAAACAGATGATATGAAGAGTGATAACAATTAACCTAGTTGTCAATCATCATTCCAGTGGTGTACTATGTACTTTTTCCCTGTACACATCCTGTTCAAAATAAATTAACAAATAACTAATCTTTAATAGAAGACGCGTGGCCTAGTACTTACGGTGCTGCGCAATCGATCGCAAGACTGTGGTTTCGATTCCCAGACGAGTAGTCATGATGGGTATATTGTGTTTTTGAGCAATGAAAATACTCTTCATTTCGCGTTGCTCCAGTTCACTTAGCATCAAATCAATAACTCCCGAGAGGCCGGATTCCTGTATAAGGGGAAATCAGCAATACGCCTTGGAAACTGGGTATCCTATCCTTTGAGGTCTTGAACTCAAGGCAGTAATGCTCAAGGGTTGATGATGAGGATAGTGATGAATCGCCAAATTCTTTAGAGATATCTTTACAGATTTATGCAGTAGTATGCACTGTCGGACTCTGTAGTATTTAATAGAATCGATTTTGGCATTAGTGAGAAGATATTTGTTAACCATGTCATCTATCTATGTTAGCTATTTGTTAACTATGCCGACAGCGGATAAACATCAAAGTAACTGAATATATTAATAATCTCAGAGTACTATTAACTTCGTTTTACTGTTAAATGCACTTACGCACACCAGTGTGAAACACACGGCTCGATAATGTCATATATGAGTACTTTAGTTATTTCTGATCGAATAAATGCTGTCGGGCGAACTAAATTTATGAGGTTTCGTAATTAAATATTTAAATGTAGTGATAGATTAGAGAAAATACTGAGTGGGTTAGATAAACATAAATGTCAGATAGCAACTTGCAATCTTTGTAACTTCTGTTAGGGACCATCTTCTCAAAAGGAAACTCCCAAAACAAAGTCTGAAAACAGCCAGGATATATATATATGGAAACATATTTAGCTGTACGGGCGGTCTTGTAACATAATGTCTAGTTCACAGCATTTTTGATCGTTGGGTTTCATTTCACTGAAACTACTAATATAAAGTTTTATAGATATCAGTCGAGAACCTTAGGTGAGGCAGAAGTGATACACAGAAAAAAAAAATCAATTTTCAGAACAATCCGTCACAAAGAAATCTCTATAAAATGCGGTGTCCTTTTGTGTCAGGATGTTTAAAATGATTTTTGTTCTCTTTGATACATTTGAAAAATTCTCACCTGTGGTTTCCAACTCCATCCGAACTTTGTGTACAAAAGATCTAGCAGCATTTAGAAAGCTGGCAATTTCCAAATCGCTGTGTTCCGCACATATGGCCACAACAGCATGATTGCATGTCTTTTCATTTCTTGTGTTCGCATTTTGTATACCATGGGGAATCTGGAAAAATACTTTTATTTGGTGTGAGAGAGTAATATATTAATAAATTGCCCTCAAATACCACTCACATCTTGTATTTCATTAATTTTATATATTAGATGAGGAAGTGAGCTGGAAGAATCGTTAGCCGGTTGGACAAAATGCTTAGCAGCAATTCGTTCGTCATTACGTTCTGAGTTCAAATTCCGCCGAGGTCGACTTTGCCTTTCCACCTTTCTGAGCCGATAAAATAAGTAACAGTCGAGCCCTGGGGTCTATGTCATTGACTTAACCCCTCTCCCAAATTAACTTTGTGCCAAAATTTTAAACCAACATTGTTTATTACATGGAAATAGCAACGAACCGCTTGTCATTCTTCTGTATCGAACTTTTGCTTAAAATTATGTTATTTAGATTTTGAAAAGATTTTTTTCTATTAATGCAGTTTTATTATTATAATATAATCTATCGCATTATATAATTTATAGTGTTGTATAATTTATAGTTATGTATATTATCAGTGATAGTGTTATATGATCTAATGCAGAATTAGTGACGTCATATATGATTGGCTGCTCATGTGAATGCATGCAATGTTTATCTGTAAGAATTTTTTTTCAAAGATTCCACTTCTTATAGATGATGATCTGAATCTAACAATACAAAGTTGCGACAACTAAAGATCCTATCTCTTACAGATCAATTTAATTTTAGTGATTGAAGACAAAATCGATTAATCTTTGTGAGATGGAAATAGAAAAGACAATTGCTTTAATAATCTATAATTCAAGCAAAAATACAACGAAAGAACAAGCATTGAAATAATAAGCATCGAGTTGATTAACGAAAACATGTCTGAAAATGAAACGTTAGAAAAATTACAATAAACATTTAGATAATTAATGATGTTGTGGTAATTAATGAAATGATAAGTAATGAAACAATAAACAATGAAACAATCTACTGTTACTGATGAATTTATTCTAAACTGAAGCAATATATTATTGCTTTTACACATAGAAAAAATAGACGTATGTGGATGTGAAATTTACCCGATAGATTCTTAGGGAGGTTTCTATGATTTCGTTTCCATTTAAATTATTATTTTCGGCAATCAACATAATTCTTCAACGTATAACCGCAATCCTGTACATTATTGAAGAAATATTTGTCAATTCTTGAGAGCGTTCATTGCTTACAACGGTTGGTGGAGTTAGGGTATTGTTTTTAGTCCGTTGTTCACATAGTAGTTAGGTGAACTGGATTATTTGGAAGTTAAGTGTCGTTGGAGCCAATAGAGTGATGCCTGAATGATAGAAGTATGATACTAGCCTGCTCCAAGGAAAAGAAGTGATAGAAAGAGACTATACAGTACACCTATAGGTTAGAGGTTAGATTGTATCAATCCATTAGTGACTGAATTCGAAGTAGTTGAGTGGTCCTTTTCTGGATGCTGTTCAAGCTGGAGGTTTGCGTAGTACCACCACCGTCCAAGAAGTGAGGGTAGTATTTCTTCGTCGTCCTCACTTGAGTTTTACAGAGTGTTTGCAGCCGTTAGTAGCTGAAATATTTCCTGTCCCCAGAGAAATAAGCTAGTCTTTCAGATGCAGTCCTAGCGCTGCTAAGGATATGCTTTTGCTAGGAGAAAGCCTTGATGATAGTGCAGACCAATATTTGGAGAAACTAAGGCGGGGACCTGGCAAAGTCGTTACCACACCGGACAAAATACTTAGTGGCATTTCTTCTGACTTTAGGTTCTAAGTTCAAATGCCGCTGGGGTCAGCTTTGCCTTTTATCACTCCAGGTTCGATAAAATAAGTACCAGCTAAGCACTGAGGTCGATTTAATCGACTTATCCCCCTCCACCGAAATTGCTGGCCTTGTAACAAAATTTGAACCCAGTAATTGGGAAACTGTTGGGAATGTAGCTGTGTACCATTCCCGTTTAGTGAGGATGTGGTGTGGTAATCGCTTCCTTATATGAATAGTGCTTTGTTTTTGTGGGGAAAGTTTGGACCAGAAGAAACAAGGTTGCCATAGGGCTCCTTAAGGTTTCACTTGCGGTTTCCATTTATGAAGCTAATGCAGGTTCGATTTGCGGTGTCTACTCTGCGTGTGAATGGTGCGTGATTAGGGAAAATTAGGCAAGATTAAAGGGTCGAGGCGTCTGAATACAACTATATTTTGTACAACACTGCGCCAAATAAGTTGTTTATATATTGAGAGAAGGGTAGTGTATATCAGATATGAGAGCATAGGGGCGTATAGTTACATTAAATATGACTGTATATGAATATATGGGTTTATTAGATATGAGATCCAATTTGACCACTCAATCTATTCAACTATGAATATTAAGTACATTGCGTTGAGTCACGCTAAAATGTCAAATTCAGCGCTTTCTAACTTCATAATTATTAAAGAATATATGCTTATTTTAATTGTTTACTTGGAAAATACTGTAAGTATAAAATATGTGACAAAAGAAACACAAAAATCTTTATAATATTATTTATAATAAATTTTAAATCTGTGTGATAAAAATTGGA
The DNA here is from genome assembly GCF_001194135.2 of Octopus bimaculoides. Taxonomy (NCBI): domain Eukaryota; kingdom Metazoa; phylum Mollusca; class Cephalopoda; order Octopoda; family Octopodidae; genus Octopus; species Octopus bimaculoides. The sequence continues at coordinate 52,612,293 of NC_068985.1, read as the reverse complement.
CATTGGTCGTTAATGGGTTAACGAGAACGATTTTATCGGACCAGGAAGAAATAATGAAGTAGTTAATATCGGTTATATAATATTGAATAACTAGCCGATTGTATAATGCATAATGCATAATCATAATGAGCTTGTCATTAGTTCCTTAACAAGTTATCAAGGGAATTGAATTTGAATTACATTTGAGTAAATATGCCCCATCCAACCTTATATAAATAGTTTCGTTGTTATTGTTGTTTAACATTAGGCCTAAAACAACATACATAATAGGATCATGTTCTATAAAGGTATACATTGCAATAATATTCTTGCTGATATTTTCGTTATTTAGCCCCAGGTAAGCTGTTTGATCAAACCCATGATTAAACACATTCCGCCCGTCACCATATCATCATGCATTGTAGTAGAGTAAACCTATAACTAAGTTAATGGACGTTTTCTTCCTATCTGGTTACAATTATTTATAGAAGATCGAGTAACCACAAGAGGCTGCTTCATTGGCTTAAGAGGTCCCCTAGTAGGTTCCGGTTTTGAAATCTAAATCTGTATATGTTAATATTTAGTAGTTATTTATTGCACATAGACACATACAAACATACAGACTTAGCTCGTGTATGCATGTGTATGTGTTGTGTGAATGTGTATATTCTCCATCAATCTCAGTGTGGAATATACGTGTGCGTATGTATGTATATGTTTATGTATGTGTATATATATATATATATATATATATATATAT
>NC_068985.1:52609217-52611172 GCF_001194135.2 Octopus bimaculoides | reverse complement strand
TGTGTTTATGTTTGCGTGTCTGAGTTTGTACCCCCCAGCATCGCTTGACAACCGATACTGGTGTGTTTACGTCCCCGTAACTTAGCGATTCGGCAAAAGAGACCGATAGAATAAGTACTAGGCTTTCAAAGAATAAGTCCTGGGGTCGATTTGCTCCTCGACTAAAGGCGGTGCTCCAGCATGGCCGCAGTCAATTGACTGAAACAAGTAAAAGAGTAAGTCACAATCATATCTAAGGGGGCAAAAAAAAAACCCTTACATGTTAAGAACACCAGCCAAAACCGCTATAAAGCCATTATATTACTCATGTCTTCGAGTGACATGGCAAATAGAATCCACAACTTGAAAATAACTGGTTAATTCCCCATTGCGTTCGGGACCGCTTAAGGGACCCATTCACCTCGTCAGGGGAAATATTCCTATAGATAGAAATCAAAACAAGATTTTACCTTAGGGCTAGCATGAATCCCGTTTCTGTGTGTGTGTGTGTGTGCTTTTTTTTGTGTGTGTATATATATACAGGGAGAAAGAGAGAGCGCAAACTGTGATCTTAATAACAACTTTCCTGTGTGCCAAGCGGTGACACCTAATTCAATATTAGTAAGATGATTTACGCTTTCTCTCTTCATTATTGATATTTATTGTTCTAGACTAATACGAGGTATTGACTTACAATGTACCAGTCGCAAAGTATTAGAGATCAATACTACTATCCCAGTTTAGGTATAATAATATCCTTTGTTCTTTAAACTTTACCATCGTAGAAATAATATTTTATAAGCAAGGACATTTTCCGGACATTTAGAAATTAAAATAAACCTTGCCAACATCGTCGATATTTATGTCTCATACAATACCCATTACTAAATGTTTTAAGTCTTTTTGCAAACACATTATTGCTATCAAAGCATTAAGTTTATGTCGTGTGCAGGTATACATAAATATTGTTAACCACGTATACACACACACACAAACTCTCTCTCTCTATGTCTCACTCTCTCTCTCTTTTCATACATACATATATGTATATGAATATAGATATATATATATATATATACATATATACATATATATAAACATAGATACATATATATATACATACATACATATATATATACATATATATATATACATACATATATACATATATATATATATATATATATATACATGTGTGAGTGCCTGTGAAGGGGCATGGCTCAGTTGTTAGAGTATCGAGCTTACAAACATGCAGTAATGAGTTTGATTCCTGGACCATGTTCTGTGTTGTGTTCTTGAGCAAGACACTCTATCTCACGTTGTTCCAATTAATTCAACTAAAGAATTGAGTTGCGAGTCATTGGTGCCAAGCTTTATCGGCCTTTGCCTTTCCTTTGTATAACATTGGTGATGTGGATAGGGGAGAGACTTGCATGGGCGACTGCTGGTCTTTTATAAACAACATTGCCTGGACTTGAGCCTAGGAGGGGAACTTTCTAGATGCAATCCCATGGCCATTCATGACCGAAGGAGATCTATCTATCTATCTATATATATATATATATATATATTAAAACATTAAAACATAGGGTAAAAAATCATATATTAATTAGTATCGATTAATTATCAGGAAGCTAGCACATTTAAAGAAGCAACGAGATTCAGAAACAATATCTGCAATCTCAGGGGATTAAAGTATTACGGATCAGGCTGAAGAGAAACAGACAGTCGGTAAGATTGTTAATTTCGAAACCGGTCCCTGTTTTAATAATGATTTTTTTCGGTAATTTTAAATGTCTTGCCCGCTTACGCTTTGGTATTCCGCTGAATTTCGTTTTGAGAACAATTTAGGTCTTAGTAGACATAAGATGTGATCTATTTCTAGCACATTGAATGTCGACGTTAGTGGTCAACGTTATATATAAAAATATCAATCTCTCTCTCTCTCTCTCTCTCTCTCTATATATATATATATA
>NC_068985.1:52607712-52608528 GCF_001194135.2 Octopus bimaculoides | reverse complement strand
ATATATATATATATATATATACATACATACATATAGTAATGCTGATGAAAATAAGGAAAAATAGGACTCAAAATATGAGTATATGTAGATTTTTATTTATATTTAGCAGAAGTAACAAAATGACTCAAAGTACCAACACACGGCCATACCGTGTCATCGCCCTCAAGGGTTAGCAGTCGAACAAATTGATCCCCGTACTAAGTTTTTAAAATCTGATACTTATATTATTAGTCTCGTTTGTCAAATCGCCAAGTAATGTGGACATAATCAAACCAACGGGCTTCGATTCAAGGGGAGTGGGAAGCCTGGACCCAAAAACACATTCGGATCTCGGTGTAGTTTAAAGTCAGAGCATAACGCATTGAAATAAATACCGCAAAGCACTTCTCCGACGCTCTAATGATTCCGTCAGTCCACCAACCTAATATCACTATAAACAATGGTTACAAATTTCGGCACAGGACCAGCATTCCTTTTTTTTTTTTTTTTGGCAGGGGCGGTTAAGTCGGTTACATCGATCCTAGTATTCAAGTAGTATTTATTTCATCGATACCGAGGATGAAAAGCAAAGTCGACCCGGGTAGAATATGAACTCAGAACGTGAATGCCGCTAAGCACTTCACCCGTCGTGATAACAAATCTGGCAGCTTGCCGCTTTAGCATCAGTATTAATAATAATTTGAAACTTTGGCACAAGGCCATCAATTTATGGGAGTGGGTATGACGATTACTCAACTGGTACTTATTTTATCGGCCCTGAAATGATGAAAGGAAAAGTCAACCTCGGCGGAATTTGAACTCAGAACGTAAAGAGGG
>NC_068985.1:52601933-52604514 GCF_001194135.2 Octopus bimaculoides | reverse complement strand
GTTGAGCATACAACTACATCAATTTGTTTTATGTGTACTATTAAAGTATCACATACAGAGTTTGAGTGTGATAGTAGTAGTAGGGGTGTGACATCTTCTCGGATGTACATTGCAACTCCCCCATGACTTCTATCCCTTCTGTCTGTTCGGAGTACGGCATACTCTGGTATATTTATCTCCGCATCTGCTATATTAGGTGTTAGATGCGTTTCGGTAAGCACCATGCATATTGCTTGATTGCATGTTGCTAGGTCTTTCAGGTATAGGAACTTGTCTTTGCCGCCTGTTCGTAATAGGCCCCGGATATCCAGTAGGAATATGGGTGTGATATCTGTGCAGGGGTTCCTGGTGTTAGCGGTGGCCATCCCTGATCCATCATCTGTGGTGGTCTTGGACAATGGTTCGTGTATATGCATAAATATATGCATATACATACCTATATATATATATATATATATATATATATATATATATATATATATATATATATATATATATATATACATGTACATATATATATACATACATACATATATATGTGTGCGTCCGTATGCATGTATATATATATATTTATATGCATGCAATTTACATATATAATATATATATATGCAATTTATAAGATAAAAATTGATAATAAATTCTTATATAATTACATATACTGTATATATGTTATATCCATATATATATATATCTATATATATATAACTATAAATATATGCATATACATACCTATATATATATATTTATATATATATATATATATAGGTTTGAAAATGCAATTCCAAATCTTCTTTCATATATATTTCCACTCGTGCAGTATCTTACAACTTTACTTTGTTATATATATATATATATATATATATATATATATATATATATATATATATAGGTTTGAAAATGCAATTCCAAATCTTCTTTCATATATATTTCCACTCGTGCAGTATCTTACAACTTTACTTTGTTATATATATATATATATATATATATATATATATATATGCTGTATTTTCTACTATCACATGTCTTAGTATTCAATACATGATATTAGTTTCTGAAGTTATCACTTTCATTACAAAATAAATGGCTATGCCACATATATTTTAGTGAAATTTTATAGCTGAATAACCGAACTTAATACCTGGAAAGCGATATACAGGGATATGACTAAATACTTCAAATCGTCGTTAGCTGTTCTACGGATGCTAGAACACTCCCGTTTCGTACAACATTAAGTATTATTAGCAATAGGCTATTTGTATTTCGTAGATAATCTTGTGTACCAGTAAATTCACACATACCATTTAAATTCTCCAGAAATGAGTGCATATTATCATTGCAAATGAGTGATCTATCAAAAGGGGCTACACATTTCTAATGTCAAAGTAAGCCACACATATTCATGAACGTTCCATCACATTAAATAAATGCTTAAACATCTCGGCAGAAAATTATAGTTCTAGATACCATCATTCACTATTAATGGCAATATATTTAACGTAGCCTAAGAATTCTATTCCTTCGACATTATTCATTACTCTATTGATTGTAGAAAGCTTAAATACTTGTCTGGTTTTGTAGATCTGACTGTTCCAACTTATATTGATTCGCAATACATTCAGCAACAACTGAGCAGGTCAGAATGTCAAGAGATCGTACAATACAGACATCCGTCTAATTATTTAGAATCAACATTTAAAATTATTTTGCAAGATGTATTAGCTCTTAGTGGTTGTCACTGACAAAGGTTTTCTGAACAGCCAGATAAAGATAAAGTATTAGTGGTATTTCTTTCAGCTCTCTACGTTCTGAGTTCAAATCCCTTCGAGTTCAACCTTACCTTTCATCCCTTCTGGGTCGATAAAACAAAGTACAATTCAAGTAACGGAAACGATGTAAATTATATTCTCCTCCCTTCAAAGTTGTTGGCCTCGAAAATTGAAACAGCACGGGGTCCCATTCTGATGGATTATTATGTTCTCAGTCACTTATACCTCACGGTCACCAGGTAGCTAATCTTATCAGTCCTAGAGATCGGGGAGAAATAATAACTTATCATAGCACAGCATTTCATAGAAAGAGAAAGCAAATAGACAAGCTTTAGCGGATTTCGTTTGTGGCAGTCTGACAAAAATTCATCAGATTCAGTTTAGTTTACAAAACAATAAAGCAACGAGCTGGCAAAAACATTAGGGCGTCGAACACATTGCTTAGTGGCATTCCTTCCGGCTTTTTACGTACTAAGTATAAATTACGCCGAGGTCAACTTTGCCTACCATCACTTTGGAATCCACAGAATAAATACCACGCAAGTACTAGGCACCATGTAGTTGACTTGTTCCTCAACTCAAATCTCAAATGAATCAAATTACACACAGTTTTACAAGTCTGTATATACACATACATAGACATTGATAGGTGGATAGACAGATATAAATAGTTATGGATCAATATGTAAATATACACAAAAGTATATATATGTGTATATGTAACTCTTTAACTCGTTTTAGTTTTAAAGTTGCTGTCATGCTGGTGCACCATCGTATATATATATATATATATATATATATATATATATATATAT
>NC_068985.1:52590048-52599772 GCF_001194135.2 Octopus bimaculoides | reverse complement strand
ACTCCGTCGCTTACAACGTCGAAGGTTCCAGTTGATCCAATCAACGGTACAGCCTGCTCGTGAAATTAATGTGCAAGTGGTTGAGCACTCCACAGACACGTGTACCCTTAACGTAGTTCTCGGGGATATTCAGCGTGACACAGTGTGACAAAGATGGCCCTTAGAAATACAGGTACAACAGAAACAGGAAGAAAGAGTGAGAGAAAGTTGTGGTGGAAGAATACAGCAGGGTTCGCCACCATCTCCTGCCGGAGCCTCGTGGAGCTTTAGGTGTTTTCGCTCAATAAACACTCACAACGCTCGGTCTGGGAATCGAAACCGCGCTCCTATGACCGCGAGTCCGCTGCCGTAACCACTGGGCCATTGCGTCTCCACTATCTAAAACTAAATTATGTTACAAACGACATTAACTGGAAAAAAATAGATGTAAACGCTATAAATTCTGTTATATTATTGTTACTTTAAACTTTAATGCTAATCTATTCGTTGTTGATGCTAGAAAATTACATTTAATTGGAACATAATAGACCCAGTATATTTGTCTTGAGTCTGGAAAAATTCAGTTGGATAATGTATCAGATATACGTGCTCCTTTTACGTTTCTTTTCTATAGTTTTTCCTAAATTGGTTTCAAATTACAAGAACATGGCGTATTTAGCGAAGGAATTTTTACCAGAATGTAATCTAACTTAAAAGATTTCCGACATTGTTTTTCTTTTTTATGCTTATGTCTTCTTCCTTATCGTAACATGACTCCTCTTTTAATTATCCAATAATTGACACTGCATTAGGTTTATTTGTAAAATAGAGTTAAAACCATGACTTATTTGGTATGTATTTCTGCTTGCATTCTGTACCTTGGATCCTTCACTGTCTGAATTCTGAAAATACACACACACTCACACACACACACACACACACACACACACACACACACACACACACACACACACACACACACACACACACACAAATACACTCATAGACACACACACGCAAACAGACACACACACATGCGTGCGCACACACATATGGGGTGGGGGAATGAAGTGTTTTTACTGCATTTTTGACTTACAGATAAAATATATTTTATACAAATGTTCACTACCTTATAAATCTTATATCAGCTAAGCAAATGGCCTTCCCTAAATGCATTTAAAGCATTATGACATAATCTGATCATTATTTCAGAAAATCATCTCTTTGAGCATATAAAAGACGGATTTGGCTGGGGTAAAATGAGTAAGCCAAGACAAGGTAAATTTTCCATTCGATTCTGGAGAAAACAGACTCATACATATCAATATCTATCCTTAGAGAGGAGAAAGATCATAAATGCAAAAAAAAGAAAGAAAAAAAACGGTTTAATATTTAAGTCAAATGAAAGAAGATCGGAAGAAAATGTTACATAATATGAAAAATAACGAAACTCTACAAAAAAAAAAATTCCACATAAGATATTCCCTATAGCGTCTTCACGATCTTCGGGATTGTCTCTCTTCGTGATATATTAACGCTCCATGCAGATTAAGTGAGCCAATTACTGAAATAAAGCATTACTCATTTTACCTCATTTTAGTTCTCATTTTTTTTTTTTTTTTGAAAATTATCAGATTAGACATCAGTGTGGGAAAAATTAACTTGGAATCTAACAGAGAACAGCATATTGATTGCTAAATACAAAAATTATCCAGCAACCTCAAATACAATCGACTCATAGTTGAGGATAAATTTCTTGAACAGAAAAAGGACCTGTCACTTGACTTTTAAGGTCTTGAAGACGAAGGTCCCGAGTTGTTCTATCAGACACTATTGTGCAAATCCTTTTCGCCAAATTGAAAGTGATATTTATTTTGATGTGTTTCGGGTGGCATGAGCTAAAGAGGAGATATTGTTTAGAATCAGTTGGTTTATAATAGATGTCAGTTATGGTTTGATTGTTGAGTACAACCAGCTCCCCAGCATTCCAAACATAAATAAGCACCCCAACAATTCATTCCAACGAAGAAACCCTAACCACGTGCTCCCAATAAGTTTACCCAGGCAGCAACACCAACCCCCAGTAATCCCAATATAACAAGTATTAATAATACTGATTTCCTTAATAACAATAATAACATCAATAATAACTTATACCAACCAAATTACAATAAACATTTTTTTAGACCAAATGGAGAGAAACAGAGACACACGTTGGAACAAAACTTATAGGAGAAACCCAAAGTAATTAACTTATCAAAGAAAACTCTCTCTATAACAAAAATCAATATACTAGCCAAAGGTTTAAAGTTTACTCCGACCCGACGAAGATATAACCATAATGAAATTATAGACAATATTTCGAAATTCTGCAGAAAACTCTGGTCGCAGAAGCACTAACTGACTACAACAACCAGGATGAATCACTAGTCAAAAACAGAAGTAATTACCTTCCACATAAGGGTAGGAATAAAACATTGGATGACTTCTGCGACCATATCCAAAATTTCCCTTATACATCCCATAAACGGAAAATTAATTCGGACCTCAACAATCTAGTTTTGAAAAATCTAATCGAACTACAAAACGGCAAAGACCTGACAATTAAAGAAGCAGACAAAGGAAGTGCTGTAGTTTTGATGGACACAGAACACTATAAAAACCTAGTATTATCCATACTAGAAAACGAAGCCTTCTACGAAAAAGTTATAAACTATAAACAACAAAAACAATGAAAAATCTTGCATCCTTAATTCTTCTACAGGGAAAAGGCCTGACAGAAAAAGAAACAGACTACATCACGAACTTCAAATGCAAACCCAGTTTTTTTTACGGCCTTCCTAAAATACACCAGAGCAAGATAATCAATGAAGCCTGCAAACAAACACCAGGCAAATACATAAATATCCAAACACCAGAAGACTTAACTTTAAGGCCCATTGTAGCTGAGCCAGCCTATGAAACCCACCGCCTAAGCAATTTTCTAGACATCCTACTGAAACCCTTGCTGAAATACATCAAAAGTTTCATTAGAGACGATTTAGACATACTAGAACACCTACCAAAACAATTAATGAAGAGGCAGTGTTGTTTATCCTCGTTGTTATCAATCTTTACACCAACATCCCACATGATTATGGAATAAAAGCAATTAAATTCTGGTTGGAAAAGTACCCCCAAAATACTCCTGGAACGCATAAATCAGATCTTTATTATTGAATCTTTAACATTTATACTACAGAACAATTATTTTCTATTTGATGACACATACTATCGTCAGTAATTCGGAATTGCGATGGGTACGAAAGCAGCCCCTGTTCTTGCGAACCTAATAATGGGTTATTTTGAATTCACCTTATATGAAGTATCACTTCAGAAATATGGTTACACATTTTACCTTTACATAAGAGAAAATTGGAAAAGATAAAGATATCTGGATGACTGTTTTATGATTTGGAAGGAGAACATCGACAAACTTTTGAATTTCAAATCAACAGTAAATGATATAAATAGTAACAATCAATTCATAATGGAATATAACAAAGAACAGCTCCCATTTTTAGACATCATTATAAAAAAAGTCAACAATCAAATCATAACTGACATCTATTATAAACCAACTGATTCTAAACAATATCTCCTCTTTAGTTCATGCCCCCCGAAACACATCAAAATAAATATCCCTTTCAATTTGGCAAAGTGGATTTGCACAGTAGTGTCTGATAGAAGAACTCGGGACCTCGTCTTCAAGACCTCAAAACAACGCTTACTGAAAGAATATCCACCCTCACTTATAGACGAAGGAATTAAACAACAAAACATTACACCACAGTTCATCTCAAAACATTTATTTATATCAACACACAACCCCAGAAACAGTGAGGCATTCAATACTATTGTGCAAAACTTTCCTTTACTAACTAGAGATCCAAAAATGAACGACATCCTGAAAACGCACAAACTCATCAAATGCAAAAAGCAACACTAAATGATATAAATAGTAACATTCAATTCACAATGGAATATAACAAAATACAGCTCCCATTTTTAGACATCATTATAAAAAAAGTCAACAATCAAACCATAACTGACATCTATCGTAAACCAACGGACTCGAAATAATATCTCCGTCTTAGCTCATGCCACTCGAAACACATAAAAATAAATATCACTTTCAATTTGGCAAAGAGGATTTACACAATAGTGTCTGATAGAACAACTCGGGACCTTCGTCTTCAAGACTTCAAAAATCAGGTGACAAGTCCTTTTTTTTTCAAGAAATTGATCCTCAGTTATGAGCTAATTGTAATTGAGGTTGCTGGATACTTATTCGATCGGTCTTTTGTCGAACCGTTAAGTTACGGAGAACTAAACACATCAGCACTAGTTGCCAAGCGGTAGAGAGATCAAACATAGGCACAAAGACACGCACACACATATATGTATATACACATATATATGACGGGCTTCTTTCAGTTTGCGTCTACCAAATCTACTCACAGAGCTTTGGTCGGCTCGAGGCTATAGAAGAAGAAACTTGCCCAAAATGCCACGCAGTGGGACTGAGCTCTGAACCGTGTAGTTGGGAGGCAAGCTTCTCTCTACACAGCCACGCATACATACATACAGACAAACATACATACATACATACAGACAGACAGACAGACAGACAGACATGCACATATCGAAAACCAGAAAAGTGCAGCATTCGTCGATAAAGCTTTTCGTATAGATTCATAGTCCTAGAAAGCACAGAGGTTTATCAGTAGCAGATGGAAAATGTCCAGCACTGGAGGCAGTTTGGCAAAATTATGGCTTCTATGTTTTTCCATGTCAGCAGTAACAAAAATGTATTATCAATCGCATGCGCAAGCAAATACAGCTTCTACTGATATAGCAAAATGGTGATTTAAAAGAATCAACAATATCGCAAATAGCTGGCCGGATCGGTAAAAATTTGTTGATAATCCTTTTCTATATAAGTACAAATATTAACTACTGATGATGTGAAAAGAGGCAGAAATTATGATTTAGCAATTCCACTACCGCTATTGGATGCTTTTTGCTTTATACTGTGCTTTTTAACAGTGTACGTCTATATGAGAAGCTTTCTCAAGACGAATACTGCAATTTTATCACTCTCTATAGTATATCTTCGTTAAGTTACTTATACAGAATGCTATACCAGACCACTATATATTTGTGACTCTAATAATATGTAAATGGAGAACTGTGTGTGTGTGTGTGTGTGTGTGTGTGTGTGTGCGTGTGTGAAGGAATGGGGGATGTAATTTAATAGCTCTGAATTACCTTTTCTTTCCCTTCGTATATAAAATAAATGCTTGACATATATTGTAAGAATTCGTATTAGCCACCATAAGCATTGGTCTGCGTCAGAGTTGTTCGTTAGAAATATGTCTGAAAAGACGTCTATCCCTCGTGATATTTTCCACAAGAATTGCTTCTTTCACTACTTTTACGGGAAACATACATACATACATACATACATACACACACACACACACACACACACACACACACACACACACACATATATATATATATATATATATATATGTTTGATGCCTTTAAATAACTGTCTTGGCTGACTGAAAATTATCTAAGGTATCTAAGAAATGTATTTTGTCGCCAGAAAAACTAATATAAATGATTTAAAGTCATTACAAGATGGAAGAAAGCAATATTATCGGGGGATGAATACAAATATACATCGACTCTGTGGAACAGATATTCAATAATTTATCAATAAATATAAAACGTATTCAATCTAAAATATTTGTATATCGATAGTGTCATAAATATCGTGGATTAGAGACCGTCTTTCAAGCCTTAACGGTATGCATAGTTTGAGAATTTGCCATTCATTTAGCGCTATCCCATCAGGCAATTGTTTGGCAAAATTTCAAGAAATTTGTTTTGCAAAAATTCCTTGTTAACAATAAATTATTCGAATATCGTCTTTAAACTACTTAGATTGGATTATTTATTATTAATTTTTATATACTGAAAATTTTTCAACTATACAGGGATTAGTTATGGGCTTACAACTGGCCAAACAGTAGCTCAATGCATTTTTGCGGCAATTTGGGCAGTGTAAATACCAAAAGCTCACTTGTCTTTTGGTTTTCTTGAAAAGGACTACATTATGCTCTCACGCATGCACAAATATACATGTGCATACACACATATATATGATTTATACGCATATTTGTGCATATACATGTATGTATGAATGCATTTGAATATTGATATTTGGCATCATTGAGTTCTTATTGTGGAATGTAGCGATCACCTTTTCTATTGTGAACTGTATGGATGGCCTTATTGTGCTCACATGATCTAACAACACTTGGACATCTTCCTGGTGGGACCAAAGAATGAAGGTGTCATCCACATATCGCAGCCATAAAGTTGGTTTTAGTGGTGTTGATCCTAAAGCCAAATTCTCAAAGTATTCCATGTATATATTGGCTATTATCGATAATAATGGCGAACCCATAGCTAAACCCTCTTCATGTCGATATATATCAGTGTCCATACTGAAATAAGTAGTTTCTAAACAGGTCAACCAATAAGAAACTTAATAGAAATGTTGACGGACTCAAATCAGTAACTTCTATTTTCCTCCTGCCACCCAAAACACATATACGCATATGTTTTACTTCATAAGAATCTTCACACTGGGAGAGAACGTGGAATAATCTATATATGCAAAATTGTTTGTCTGTCTGCTTCCTATGCATTCTCAAATTGCTCGACAAAATCAAATCAAATTTTACGAGTGTCAACATGTAATTTTTTCCATTTCATTTAAAGCAATATAACATTTTGTAGGGATAATCTTTCTATAGTCAACTATACTACAGGACATTTTATACCACCATCACGACGGCAACGTCATATTTTGTAAATAAGTGTGTATGTGTCTGTGATTGTATGTGTCTGTGATTGTATGTGTCTGTGATTGTATGTGTCTGTGATTGTATGTGTCTGTGATTGTATGTGCGTGAGTGTATGAGAGTCTATGTGTTTGTAATTGTATGTTTGTAAGCGAATGAGTGTGTTAGTGTCTATGGGTGTGTGAGTTTCCGCATTCGATACGTTATTAAACACACTCACACATCTACACATGCATATACATATGTGACGACTGACATTCGAGAATGTATGTTTGTATGTGTCTCTGAAATTCTTTGTCTCTCTGTCTGTTCCGTATGCATTCTCAAACGGTTTGATCAAATCAAATCATATTTTACAAGCTAACAGCATTAGAATGCCCTCGAGTGTCAACATGTAATCTTTTTGTTTTGATTTCGATTAAAACAATATAACATTATATAGAGATAATCTTTTTTAGTCAACTATAGCACAGTACACTTTATACCACAACCTCTACGACATCACATTTTGCATATGATTGTGTATGTCTCTGAGAGTGTATGTGTGTGAGTGTATGAGTCTGTATGTGTCGGTGAGTGTGTGAGTGTTTCCACATTAGGTACGTTATTAAGCATACACACACATCTACACATACATATACATATGTGACGACTAACATGCGTCAATGTATGTATGTGTATGTCTCTCTTACTATATAGTATTATATCCCGCGACTGTCAACATATAATTATTTTTTCATTTCGACTAAAACAATATAACATTTCATAGAGATAATGTTTCTATATTCAACTATGGTACAGGACATTTTATATGAGTATGTATGTGTCTGTGTGTGTTTGCGCGTTCTCTACGTACGAGATAGTAAAGGGAATTTTATACCACGTTACGTCAGATTTTGTATATATGTCTGTATGTGTCTGTGACTGTATGTGTGTGGGTGTATCAATGTGTCTATGTCTGTGTATGCGTGTGAGTGTGTTTCCACGTTTCCTACTTTATTAAACACACACACATACATCTATACATACGCATAGATATGTGATCACTGACATGCGTGAATGTATGTCTGTGTGTTTCTCTTACTATATGTATGTGAGAGTGTATGTGTCTGTAAGTGTGATAATTTCTACTTTATTTGGATTAAAACACACTTTTACACATACATATGTGACGACTGAAAAAAACAATGAGGTGAAAAGCTATGTATGTCTCTATCTTACTGTATGTATGTGAGTGTCGTCACACTTTGTATATGGGTCTGTGAGTGTGTGTGTGGTTCAGTTTATGTTTCTTTTTCTACAGCTACACCAGCAATCTAATGTCAACCCTTCCCCTTCTGCAACATTTCAGCAGTTCACTTCCCCGTTGTCCTCACCCATTTGAGCCCGTTTGCTGAATGTACCCATTTACGTACACTATCTTCATTACACCTATATTCATTCGACTGTCAACCATATGATGGGTCCTGTTAGACGTAGTGCCGACTGCCGCAAAGGAGAGTATATAGACTGACAGCTTTTCGGTGCGTTAAAAAAGTCACCCCACACCCTATCCCCACCAACCCCAATTTTCCATGACAGTTTTAGGGCCTGGATTCCTCGAAACGGATGCATGACATGTCGCTTAGTCGAATAAGCTCGTCATTTATTCCACAAATGTTTTGTCGTCAACGCTTCACTTTCCCCGTGTCATCAATTTCAACGGAACTATGCCATTTTAATCCTGAGTAACACCGGGTATCTCTACTAGTTTATTTCTAATGGTCAAACTCGAAGTATATAAAGAAACACAAAAATAGCGTGTAGATTTGAGGTTAAAATTCCGCATATGTATGTATGTATGCATGTATGTATGCATGTATGTATGTATGTATGTATGTATGTATGTATATGTATGTATGTATGTATGTATGTATGTATGTATGTATGTATGTATGTATGTATGTGTGTATGTATGTATATATGGATGGATGGATGGATAAATAAATAGATAGATAGATAGATAGATAGATAGATAGATAGATAGATAGATAGATAGATAGATAGATAGGCTTTCAGACTTCTATCTAATTAGGGTTTCTCCAGAAACGACATCTCTTCAATATTTTCGTGTAAATGAATGGCATTTCCTCTGACCTCAGCAATTTTTCTTTGACTGGTGTGATTGGTATTGCTAACGTCTGCTTCAACTTTCTTACATAACTATTCATAGTACAAGCTGTTTCTGAGAATCCATTTCTAGAGAAAAAGGAGGAAGGATTGAAAAAAGTGTTTTGGGTATGGTGAGAAATAGTAAATGCGACGGATGAAGGAAAGACGTATATGTTGATGGATATAAGTGAAGCCATTTAAGTAGGGTTGGAATCGACAGGCAGTGGAAACACCACTTTCATGAGTCAGTGGCTTCAAAGCTGTTGGTCAGTGAATTTGAATAGCTTTCTTTTATCTTTGGTCACGGGTGTCTGTATATGTAGCATTATTACAATCACAAGCACGAGAACTTACTATTTTAAGTCTTGCATGAACTTCGTAAATCATCAGCTGCTGATGCATTTTATTGATTAAAAATATTCTAGTCTCTTTATGCAATGTGGTTAAGAAGGTCGCTTAGCAATCACGTGGTTTCGAGTTCAGTCCTTCCTGGCACCATGGGAAGTGTCTTGTACAATAGCTCCGAACCGAGACTTGAATTTTGTAGAAAATCATCGAATACACAAGTATAAAGATGTGTGTGTATGAATATACGTATGTATATATATATGTGTGTGTGTATGTGTATGTATGTATATATGTATCTATGTGTGTATAAGAATATGTGTGTGCTT
>NC_068985.1:52583069-52585569 GCF_001194135.2 Octopus bimaculoides | reverse complement strand
TGACCGAAGCAGTCCTGCATTTCATAAATTCCACTTGAATAACTGGCATAAACTGTTGCATATTCTTTTGTTTCTAGGACAAGGTACTTGGATGCCAAGTCCCAATTTGAGGCTTAGATGAGTACCTACCAGCGCACTTGTGCTGCGCTTGTCTGATCGCATTGTCAGAAGGTGTATCCTCCAATACAATCTCTCACTCATTTCGCTTCTTCACTCTCTGTCCCATTTCTCCCTTCCACACATTTCCATTTCTCCCCCTTTTCACACAGCCAACCCCAATCATTCTGTTTCCACTGTCATGCTCTCTCTCTTTTTTTTTAAAAATTTTTTCTCCATCTCACCTTTATTTCCTTCAGTCACTCATCCCATTATCTATTCTGTTTGTCCAGCTGCCAGAACCGAGGAGCGACAACATATGGAAATAAAACTCTTTTGA
Source organism: Octopus bimaculoides (assembly GCF_001194135.2). Classification (NCBI taxonomy): domain Eukaryota; kingdom Metazoa; phylum Mollusca; class Cephalopoda; order Octopoda; family Octopodidae; genus Octopus; species Octopus bimaculoides. Next base: position 52,585,133 of record NC_068985.1, on the reverse strand, counting down.
GCTCAACTTCACTAGTGTTGGCACCGTGATAAAATGCACCAGTAAATGAGAAGGGCATATAGTTGTAGAAACACTGCATATCATGAAATTATGCAGATGACGGGATCCTAAACCCGTCTAAGAGAGCAGTAAATTGAAATGATATACATATATGCATATATATATATATATATATATATATATGTATGTATGTATGTATGTATGTATGTATGTATATTGCTAAGAAATAGAAGGGGAGAAGTTTCCCGCAAAGAAAGAGAATCGTTAAGAAAGACTTTCTATTTTTCGTACACTTATTTTATTATGCGAGTATATATTTCTACATAAGTCATTCTTTTTTTATTATTATGGTTTTAGTAGTAGATGCAAGTAGATGCAGAGAAATTTATTTCGCTCTGATTTAAAGTTGACAATGCACCGTAACTTGGGCTAAAGCTACATGGTCATTTGAAATATTCAAGAACTATACAAACAATCGATTTTTATTGTCTTTTTTTTAGATAGTGGAGAAAAGAGGTGAAAGAAGGAGGGCATTAAAAGTCCTTGAGTCACATACAACTGGGATTACCATTAACATTATACACAGTACGATGGATAGTTTTTATTTCTTTTAGTTTTAATATTGGGAGAGATTTTGATTGATAGAAAGTCTCTCACGAGTTTAAGATTTTATTCTGGGAGTCTTTCAAAGGTCTTATTTTATTTCTCCCACTTATCATTTTCTTTCCAGTACATATTCGCCTTGTTTGTTAGTTTTTCGTATAGATACGATTACCGTTTTCTCTACAAACTACGTACAAGCCTCTTATTTTTTCTTTTGTTTTTTGTTCCTCTGAGGTGCGAATGAGGGATTTTGGTGGTTTTCCCACATGCTGGTTATTACGTCGGGATGATTTCGGATTACTTTCCAATATGTTTCATCTCGCATTGACACTTTGCCGTTAATTTTATTGTGTTGCATCCAGAATTCGACCATTGTTTAACTCACACGTGTGAAGTTTGTCTGGTGACCATTGCTCCAGTTGCCGCCATCTACGGTTGTTTACAGCTTAAGATGCAGAAAGAAATAGTTTGCTGTGAAATAGAAGAGGGGAAGAAATTTCCCTCAAGCGGGGAGAATCGTTATACATATGTATATATATATATATATATATATATATATATATATATATACATACATATATATATGTATGTATGTATGTATGTATGTATGTATATATATAAACGTGTGCGTAACCATATTTATTTTATGTTCATAAGCATATATGTGGGTGTGTGGCTTTATGTGTCTGCGTGTGTGTACCTTTGTGTGTGTGAGAGAGAAACAGTGTGTGCGTATAGATATACATTTATATCTAAATTTTGTCCTGGCAGTAACTTTCCTGTATGCATGTGTATTCAAGCACAGAAATTGAAGGGGGTCTTCTGTGAAGTAAGGCCAATTCTTTAGATTGCCACCGAAATACTTGGACTACCCGATCTAAAAATAATACGATATTCTGCCTAGATTCGAAATTTAGTAGTTCCAATTAGCTCTTTGGATTCTAATACATTCACATTTCTAAGAACGCTGCCCTTCTTACTGTGACTACTTTCCAAGATCCTGAATGGATGAAACCGGTAAAGTGAGTGCAAATAAATCTTTTTAAAGACTCCAATTATATTATCAGCCTGTATTTCATTTCTACACAATTACTCACATGCACACATACACTCCCCTCCCCATATATATGCATGTATGTATATATATATATATATGTGTGTGTGTGTGTGTGTGTGTGTGTGTGTGTGTGTGTGTGTGTGCGTGCGTGCGCGTGCGTGTGCGTGTGTGTATGTATAGTCCGAAAAAAGTTTGTTTTCCGTACTTTGCTTTTGTTCTCGTTTTTCATTTTGTCCACATTTTTTTGTGACGTCCTGTACCCAGATATGCATGTATATATACATGTAGATGTAGGTATGTACATACATGTACGTATATATGCATATACTCAAATATTATATGTATTATTATATATATATATATATATGTGTGTGTGTGTGTGTGTGTGTGTGTGTGTGTGTGTG
>NC_068985.1:52580789-52581855 GCF_001194135.2 Octopus bimaculoides | reverse complement strand
TCACACTCAAGTGGGTGTGCGCAGGTGCATTGTTGTCATGAAACCACCACTCACCGCTTTGCCACACTTCGTGACGTTTTCGTCTCACCGCATCTCGCAAACGCTTCAAAACTTCAAAGAAAAGTGTCTGGTTAATACTTTGACCAGGAGGTACAAATTCTGTGTGGACAATTCCATCGATGAGACAAATCAGCATCGTCTTGGACTTCACTTGATGCACATTTTGGGGGTCTGATGACATTGAATGCTTCCATTGACTTGATTGCTGGTTCGTTTCTTGATCGTAGCCGTAGCAGCAGCTTTCGTCACCAACGATGAGCTTCGAAAAAAGTCTGGATCAACTTCCAACTGTTATTTCAGCTTTTCAGCTCATGACGCGCATTTAATCGTGACGGCTTTTGGTCTTCCGTGAGCAAGCGAGACACAAATTTTGCTGGAACTCTTTTCATTCGCAATTCTTCGCTCGAGTTTAGTTGGCAGGAACTTCAGAACACACCAGTTACATCAACAAGTTCGTCAATTTTTCAGCGACGGTCCTCCAGGACCTGTTCACGAATTTTCATAATGTTTTCATTCGTTGGGGAGGTTGATATTTGTCTTCAAGCGAGATTGGGCTTCAAGCGACAAGGGACCATTCCTAAAGCGTAAAAACCATTCGTAAACTAACTTGTATTTTGCTCATAGCAGCGTCCTTGTGAGTTTGTTGAATCTTAACTATTTCGGTTGCCGTATTCCGCAAAAGAAAACATAATTTCCCGGAAGCATGCTGTTGCTTCGTTTCATCCATCGCAAAAATCGACCAACAGAGGAGAAGCACTGAAAAACAAAGACGCACCACGTGGCGGTACAACTACACACGACGACGCCGATCGGCAAACTGATGCCTGAGAGTCGCATTAAACGGCTTCCAGCGGCGGAAGCCTGAACTACAACTGTCTTGTTCCACAGGAGACGTTTTCTGTTAACTTTGAGTACTCCCTCGTACAAACACACACACACACACACACACACACACAAATACACACACACACACACACACACACACACACACACACAAATACACACA
>NC_068985.1:52580049-52580775 GCF_001194135.2 Octopus bimaculoides | reverse complement strand
TTTGAGTACTCCCTCGTACAAACACACACACACACACACACACACACACAAATACACACACACACACAAACACACAGACACATTCGGAATCAGTGTAATATCGATATTTTAGTGAAGTATATTTTCTGATTGGGCGCTGTCAAGTTTGTGCAGTTATGAGATTCGCTTTACATCCACGAGCTCGGGAGATCAGTCTTACTGCGAGACACCTTCGGCAAGTATCTTCTATTATAGCCCCGGTGCAACCAATGCTTTATGAGCGCATTTTGTAGAGAGAAGCGCTGTGGAAGTCAGTTGTATACGTATATGTGAGTGTGCGCCTCTGTGCCTTTTTTTCTTTTTGTCATTCTGCCGCCACTGCTTGGCAACAGGCACTGATTTGCTCATGCTCGCGTAAACTAACGGTTCAGCCAAAGGGACTGATAATCCTGGGTTTCATTTTTTCGGCTAAAACTCTTCAAAGTAGTGCCCGAGTATGACTGAAATAAGTACATGGTACAAGTAAGATCAATGAAATCGATTATTTACTTAACTCTTGCTAACAGAAGGCGTAGGGTGGCTCTGTGGTAAGTAGCTTGCTTACCAACCACATGGTTCCGGGTTCAGTTCCACTGCGTGTCACTTTGGGCAAGTGTCTTCTACTATAGCCTCGGGCCAACCAAAGCCTTGTGAGTGGATTTGGTACATGGAAACTGAAAGAAGCCCGTCGTATATATATATATATAT
>NC_068985.1:52576423-52579995 GCF_001194135.2 Octopus bimaculoides | reverse complement strand
TGTGTGTGTGTGTGTGTGTGTGTGTGTGTGTGTTTGTGTGTCTTTGTTTGCCCGCCCCACATCGCTTGACAACCGTAACCTAGCGGTTCGGCAAAAGAGACCAATAGAATAGGTACTAGGCTTACAAAGAATAAGTCCTGGGGTCGAATTGCTCGACTAAAGGCGGTGCTCCAGCATGGCCACTGTCAGCATGACAGAGAAAGTTGTCCAGCATGATAAAGAAAGTTGTCATGGTGATACCTGCTCAGAAGCCCACGCCAAGTTGCAAAAAGTGTATGGTGAGGAGTTAACAAGTCGCACACAAGCGTAAGAGTGGCTCAGACCTTTCGAAGATGGTTGAAAAAAATGTCGATAGTAAAGAACGTTCTGGGAGGCCCGCAGCCAGCAGAACTGAGAAAAACATTGCAGATGTACTTGCATCTGTGAAGCGAAATCGTCGAATCCCCATCTGTGAGTTATCAGAGGATGTACAGATTAGTTACAGTTCAGTTCAGTCCATTATCACTGAAGATTTGGGTATGAGACGCGTGTCAGGAAAGTTTGGGCCAAAACTGCTTTCAGTTGACCAAAAGGACACTCGTGTTTCAGTTGCACAAGGTCTCCTTGTTTGTGTCGAGAACGATGAAAACTTTTTGAAATCTTTGCATAGGCCTCTGAGCAGGTATTGCCAAGCCTTTGGCAAAATTTGATGCAGTTTCTCTGCTCAACTTTCTCTATTATGGTCAACGCGACAACTATACTCTACACACATTACTTCCAAGGACTGCTGTAAACAGCGGAAGTGATCTAGAACATTAACACGTAGTACGCATGCATAGCAGCTTCACTCTACGTGCTTTAAATTCGTTACTATGGCAACAATCTGGATAGTTATTGATCAGACCATGTACATACATATACGAGTGAATGGGTAAACGAAAGAAAAAGGTACTTAATACATTTAATAGAAGTTACATTATCATTTAAAACAGTTTGATCTGGCTCCATGCTTCAAGTTCTGCAGGCCTCTTTATAGAAACCTAGCCTATATACATACATACATACATACATCACCAGCATGACCGCAGCCACTTGGCTGAAACACATAAATAAATAAATAAATATATATAGATATATATATACATACAATGGGCTTCCACACTGTTTCCGTCTACCAATTTCATTTACAAAATAGGCATTAGTCGGCACGGGGCTATAGTAGAAGAAATTTACCCAAAGTGGGACTGAACCTGGGTTGTAGCGCATGCGCACAATCAGCCAGGCTCTTGTTTTCAATCCAATCATTGATGCCGTCACTCCACAAATGTCTTTGCCTCTTGATCTCTTTGTCTCCATACTTCCTTTGAGGATTTTCTCAGTGACTCCTGGTGTATTGTTTGTCCAAAATACAACTCTGTGGACTTGATTTTCAACAATAGACGAATTTGGATTTGCAGCTTCACTAACAATCCAACAGTTTTTGCCCTGTCTATTTAGCTTATACTTTCCAATCTGTGAAATGTCCATATCTCAATAACTTCTGCTTTATCTCGATAGCTGTGTACATTATCCAAGTCTCTCCTCTGCAGAGTGCAACTGGCGTACTATAACAATTTACTAGCCTATAACAATTCACTAGCAGCGTTATGCTTTTTTGTCGTGAAATTAAGTTTCATTCTTATATATGTCACTTTAGCCTTAATCCCATCGTATTCTTCCGTTTTTTGCTTTGTCAGAAATTTTCAAGTTTCGTTTAAATTTCCTTTTTTGTATCGCTGCAGGTATCCAGATTTTATTTACGCGAGGCTGTGCAACTTTTTTCCAAGACGAAAAATGCATAATAAGGAACGTAACGAGAGGTCGACAGAAAAATGTATGTTTCCGTACATGTGCCACAGACGGATGCAATGCTGAAGGATTGAAACTCCGGGCGTCTTCTCTAAATATCCAAGCTTCTTTCAGTTTTGTTATTGCTACAACTTGTTTCAGTTTCTTCCATTGAATGTTGTATTTGTTGTTCGATTCCTTATCCTATTATGGAGGATGGCGGAGAGAGGTTTAAACTGATTGGTGCAAACCAGTTTATGATCCGGTTTCGATTCCTACTTGAGACTATTTTACATATTTTGCCAATAGCAACAACTTCTCCTTCACATTTTTTTCTTTGGCAGCAAATCGAAAATGTCATGTCTATGTGAAAAATCAAAATGCATTCGTTATTCGCCTTTGGTTATTTCATAGTGAGCTTTTGCACGCGGTTCTTATCTCGTTTGCTGAGGCATATCTATTGACTTTTCCTCCGGTGTGTTTTATATAAATCCATCGGCAAATATCAACATGACGTTTAACGATTCGTTCGAAGAAGAATAGAAAAACTATGGTTCACAGTGCTTAGTTTTATTGAGAAGTGAAAATTTTGCTTCCCAGTACTCTACGACGGTATAATATAAAGAGAAGGTAAAGGATTTAAAGGAGAATATTATATACACTCATATATGTACGCATCCAAATTAGCAGTGAAGTATACTCACACACATGCATACATACACATACACATACACCACACACACACATACACATACACATACACACACACTTACATACATATATATTCACCTGAACTGAAAATCGTGTGTTTGACAGAGAATGAGTGAGAAAAGAAAGAGAAAATAAGAATGAGAATGAATATAAAAATGAGAGAGAGAAAAGAGAACGGTCATATTTTAAAAAAGGAACAAATAGTCTTCAAAATCTTATTGAATAAAAGTATCGCCAAATTTAATCGTGCAAAAAAATTTAATCATATTTAGAAATGCATGAAGCAATCATGGGTATTTTCACGTTTTGCAGGTTAACATGTTTTATATGTTTTAAAAGTGCTTCATTTATTTATATTAAATATGGATCCATTTACCTGGGGTAAAAGAGAAGTAAAATTGAAGAACAAGACTAAAACTAAAACACAGAGTGACAGAGTGTAGAAGGGAAAACCAAGATAAACTTCTATTGCATGCAATTAAAATGTCAGCCAGATCTATATGATTTTTGACTTACATTGACTAAATGCAATGCCATTTTATAATGACGCAGCTTATAATTCTGTTATTTCTATTTTATGAAATTACTACAGGGTTACTCCGTAGATAGGTTACTTTGGACGTATTTTTTTTGTTACGATTGGTAATATCAGGAAGTACATGCAATAATTATAATTCAACTTTTATCAAATTTCTTGTTGATTATATAAAATGATGAAAGAAAATCCTAATTTCCAAAAGAAAAATATTTATTGCATTGAAATAAAATCCAATATCCCAAATTTCACAATTATATAACACCCTCCTTAACTTCTATGCCGTTTACTTCTTTTTCCTTCCTCTTCAGTTATTATAATTCTTTCTTTCTGTGTGTAGCGATCCTTTTACTCATTGCCTGCCTCAAAGCTTAGTATGAATTCCCATCCTGCACTTCATATGTTAACTCACCGTATATTTCTTTTATTTCTTTCTCTCACAATCTCTCTTTAGCCCTATCTCTCTCTCTCTCTCTCTCTCTCTCTCTCTCTCTCTCTCTCTCTCTCTCTCTCTCTCTCT
>NC_068985.1:52575490-52576382 GCF_001194135.2 Octopus bimaculoides | reverse complement strand
TCTCTCTCTCTCTCTCTCTCTCTCTCTCTCTCTCTCTCTCTCTCTCTCTCTCTCTCTCTCTCTCTATCTATCTATCTATCTCTTTCTCTCTGAGAAATTGCAGCTAAGTAGATTCTAACTAATTTCAAAGTAATCAAGAGTACACATTTCTGTGAAGTATTTAAGCGAACGTTTTAGCATCCCGATTACCACAAACAACTTAATTTGTCGCAATTCTTTGTAAAATAAGCAATGTGGCATTTTATCGTCGCCACGCATCTTATTTATAAGATGACCTGCAAAGTTTAGATTATCACGCTAGTTAGAAACTAATATTCTCCGCGAATTAGCAACAACTCATCTCTAAAACCTTAAAAATTCATTGATATCGACGAGTTTATTTCCTGGATTACGAAGGATAAGTGGTCACAATGCATTTTCTCGCTGTAAATTATCCTGTTATTCTGACTCATATAGTGCAATAATTCGCGTTACAGTGAGATTAATTTTGATGATGAAAACTACGTTATGATCGTTCCAGACTGTTTCCTGATCATAGACAAAGGGGGTTCGAAAAAATTAATTGGTTAGTTATTCCCTATTGTGGATGTTGATCATTGGACAAACAGTCTAAATAGGTGAAAGCAGCAGTCATTTCCAGTTTCTCACCATTTAAAAAGTGTAGTAGACATTAAGATTTTTGATAACAGATAAACGGTGAAATCTTCAAAAACCGATGGCGGTGATACTTGAGTTTTTTTAAAATTTGATGAGAAACTAACAACTTAGTTGCATACATAGATATGCGTGTGGGTGTCTATGTATATACATACATATATGCGTGAGTGCGTATGTGTATGTGTGTGTGCAATATATATATATATATATATATATATATATATATATATATATA
>NC_068985.1:52574144-52575480 GCF_001194135.2 Octopus bimaculoides | reverse complement strand
CGCGACACCCGGTCTGGGAATCGAACCCACGATCTAAAGATTGCATTGCAGTAGCCAAACACTATATCACACGTTCTAACGCAATACACATACACACACACACACACACACACACACACACACACACATATATTTATATATTAGCGCTAGTTTACGTTTATCACATCACTTTCGGTATTATAGAAGACAGGGGACAATATGGACAATAAGAGATCCACATACACACACACACATATGTATGTATGTATGCATGTATGTATGTATGTATGTATGTATGTAAGTATGTATATGCGCTAGTTTACGTTCTTTCGGAATTACAGAGGACAATATGAATAATGATAAGACAGAGATACACAAATACACGCGCACATTGCTTCGCTTGAGGTCAATTTAATGAAGTTCCTAGTGACTTGCCCGTCAATCTTCTGTGCAAATGTTGCAGTATTTTAATAAATATATGTCACAATCACTTGCTTTTGCCGGGATTTTTTCTCATAATCTGATGACTAAATGCCTACAGTTTTGTTCTGTCAATTAATATTAAAAGCTCCACACTTTTGAAGTTGCCTTGCCTTGAGTTTCCTACAGTCGTTTCTGGACACCACTGCGATTTTTATATGAAACATTGAATAACTTTGTAAAGAGTTTCTCTGTTGTAAATAATAAGGATTACATTCTGCAGTACGCGCTATTGGCCTTCAGCTTGTCGGCTGAAGTAATTACCGCATTAAATATTATATGTATGGTGCGTTGGTATAACTTCTGTGTACCACATTTGAATGGAAACTTTACGACACTGGTTCAAATATATATATATGCATATATGGTTACAGGACGTCACCAACAGTAAACAACCGGAAATACGAAAACAAATGAGTTAAATACGTAAATAACGAGAGAAAAAGGACAAGTAATACGAAACACAAAGAATGTCCCTTCATCAGTTGTCACCTGTCTATCTACTCCCCATTTCGAACAATCAACGGCAATATGATCCTTCGAAGACAGTTGCTTCCATAAATACCAAACTAAAATTTTGGAATATATGGAGGGTCAAAGTTAGGAACGTGGAGACATACAGGGTAACCGAACGAAAACAAACACGGAGAATCGTTAGACCTGAACGAGGGGAAAATAGTAAACACTGAGAGAAATACGTTTTTTGAAAAGAGAAACGAGGGAAGAGAAAGACAGGCGACTCCAGTCCTTAGAACGTCCATGCAGTAAAGAAAGATGGTCACGTGAGGAAAAGGAAAATAGACGATGGTCACCTGTGAACAACGAGAGAGAGGAAATGAGAAAGCGAGGGAGAGAGAGAGAGAGAGAGAGAGAGAGA
>NC_068985.1:52569205-52573384 GCF_001194135.2 Octopus bimaculoides | reverse complement strand
AACGCCACGCATCCATTTCCAACTAAGTATATATATATATATATATATATATATATATATATATTTATATATATGTATGTATGTATGCATGTCATGTATCTATGTTTTATATACGTATATGTATGCATATGTATTATATGTGTGCATATATATATATATATATATATATATATATACAGAGAGAGAGAGGTGGGGGGGGGAGAAAGTAAGAGAGAGAGTAAGAGAGTTATGCGCACGTATGTCTGGTTATCGTTTGGGGTTTGTGCGTTTGTGTTGTGTCTGTATTGATGCGTTCGTTTTGTATATGCTAGTGTTAGAATTTGAAATTCAAATTCACTATCACAAATTCACTTACAAATATCAGAAAACAGAGAAATTTGCTCTCTTAAATGGGATATAATATAACGTTCTGTTACAATAACAGGAACATGTTCTCGATCTCACTCTTCTAATGTAATCTTTATTGCCTGCAATCAATTTTTCTAAATATATTACTGAATCCAATGTATGTTAAATGGAAGCCAATTGTGTGTTTCAAATAAAGTTAACATTGTTCTTTTAGATGCTTTGATGGTCAGTTCTTATTCCCATTCTGATTACATTGTTGGTTGTTCTGGTTGGTTAACAACTCTCAATTGTATTGCTAACTTCGTATTTCAGCAGAAATGAAAATATCATTACTTTACCATATCAACTTGCAAGAGTTGCCGTATTTACCGGCGTAAGATGTACCCACGAATAAGACAGACCCCTATTGTATAAGTAAAGATTGTAGAAGAAAAAATTAGTATGTTTCATGATCTATATATCTACGCGCCCTTTTAAGGCCTAGCCAGGCTCATAGGCCCAGTTTCTCGATTTCTATGGCGTGAGTTCCCCCCAGCTGGACGGGACGCCAGTCCATCACAGCGTTACTCAAGAAACAGGAAGAAAGAGTGAGAGAAATCTGTGGCGAAAGAGTATAACAGGGGTCGCCACCACCCCCTGTCGTAGCCTCGTGGAGCTTTAGGTGTTTTCGCTCAATAAACACACACAACACCCGGTCTGGGAATCGAAACAGCGATCCTCCGACTGCGAGTCCGCTGCCCTAACCACTGGGCCATTGCGCCTCCACATGTTTCATAATACATTTACTGAAAGCTTTTCAATGTGGTTTTGCGGCAAAAATGTATGATACTGTGTAAGTGCATACAATACTGTATGACAATATTCTGAAATACAGTTTATATTTATCATATATAAACTATGCTAGGGAGTATAGTATTTCAGCTTTGTGTTCTTTGAGCTCATCTGTATAGTTGCTTATATTCTGGGTAACAAAATTTCCATGTACGGTGTAAATCCTGTATTTCTGGCCATGATGGTTTATGTAAACGCGATCAGCTACTAGGGGTGGCGCACCGTCGCTATGGTTTTGTTGTCATCAAGTCATTGCAAATAGTTAATAAGAAAATGAAAGTTTGTTAACATCGCTTTCAATTTTTAGGAGAATTTTTGATTTAGAAAATTGAAAACCGTTTCTTAAAGGTAACAATGTCATTAAATACTGTAAGATACATATACGTTATGGGCTACCTATGCTGAGAAAGGAGGTATGATGAAATGATGGCACTTCCCCGAATAACTGTAGGCAATGTTTCGGAAGTTTGTGCCAATATACTGTGATATTTTGACTTGTTTCTCTATTTTATTATTTGTAGCAATTATCTGTTTGGGGTCGATAAAGTAAGTACCAGTTTAACACTTACGCCCTACCTTTCAATTTCTAGTCTTGTTCTAAAATTTGAGACCATTATTAATAACAATTACTGTGCCTGTCGAACTTTCGCTCATGCGTCTTCTCAGTCCAAGACCATTCGTTATAGCGCTGTATTAAACGCTGGGCAATTTTTTAAATAGATTTAAAATTTAAGCGCATCTTATACACCGGCAAATAAGGTAAATGGTGTCTGAGAAGTCATAGAAAGTAACCAAATAATGAGAAGTAAAAAAAAAGTAGCCATTACATCGTGAAATAGTCATTTTAGTAACACGCACAGATTTACTTTAAATTTATATTTATTTCATGAGACATCAAAAATCTTGTCACTGACATATTTCACAGATGAACTATTTCACTGACCACTACTGGTTGCAATGTGTGACGAAAATTTTGATTCCACGTAAAATAAAATTTTAATTTGAAATGAATTTAGCACGTTTGTTTGCTATTAAATAGTTAGGCTGACTCTTTTCTGATGTAATTAGTTTGGTTTCAACTCCCTCACATCAAGTGATTACTTCAGGCTCAGTACATAGTCTTGGGTCAAGTTACTAACTTGTCAAGTACAACTCTGAAAAAGAAAAGTTATTTAAAAGCTACGATGATCGAGAATGCTACAAAAGGTAATGTAGATATTCATTGTGTTGAGTGTCGGGACAAAGTTACTATAAAAATAATTTTGTTTTAATATTAACTCATACGCACATACAAGCATATACACATACTCACATAAAGCGCATCTAATACGCCGGCAAATAAGGTAAACGGTGTCTGATAAATCATAGAAAGTAATCAAATATTGAGAAATTTAAAAAAGTAGCCGCTACATAGTGTTTCCCGATATTGCACGATATCGAAAATAACATTGCTGTATCGATGTGTTGTTTATCGATAGTCAGCTGAGCTTTGAGACACGGTTGTTCACTACCCTTCTAATTTTTTAGTATTTTGAGGTATCTGTCATGAAATTTGCTATGGTCCTTGTAAGGAATATCATCATGAGAAAGGATGAACGTCAGATACTCCCTGGTACCCCATAACAGTTACTCCCTAATACTCCATAGATATTAGTTATGATGATGACACAGGCCAAATCCATGACCGAAAACACGATCACAAAAATAATATCAACGATCTCTGGAAAATTAGAAATCATCCACTAAATTAACTGAATTATGTAAAACATAAGATATAAAAATAAACGGTAGGAAATGCAGGAACAGGTAAATAATCACATTCACGTAATTGGTTCTCCTGGAGAACAAGTCGTAGAGTTTGTATTTCACATCTGTCCAATCTCAAATGAATCCATAAACGTATAGGTTTCTTTATCATTCACAGAATTAAACTCAGTGCGAAACATGATACAGAACAGGTCAAATCTGAGTCACAGATACAAAGTTAGGCTATATAATGTTGGTATTTGTTTAATTATAATCTATATGTTTAGAGCTCTGAGTCGAGAAGTCTAGTTGGAGGATATAGGAACATAAACAAACCGACATCTGTTATCAAGCGGCGGGGACGGAATGACAAACAAAAAACAAAGATATCCGCACACTCGGACACATATATTTAGACATGTGTGTGTGTAGGTTTAGACGTGTGTGTGTTTTTTTTTCTTTGCGTCTGTGTTTATGAAATGATTGACTATCGATTTGTATTTGATCAATGAATCAAATCAACATGTGTCAGGCTCCCTAAATTAATTATTTTCTTTGATGAAAATATTAAATTTAATAATACCGTGTAAACAGCCTTACTTCTGTTGACTTTCCAACCCTGTTATTATCACTACCAACACCAACATCAACAATAACTAATAACAAAATCAAAAGCAACAATACTGACTAGTACCTAATAAAAGACCGAAATTGATAAAGGCTGACTGAATGGCAAATTACAACTGTTATGTCTTTCCCAATGGTATTTGATGGCTGCAATAAATAAATAAATAAATGAATAAATAAATAATGTGATTTATTGAATACGTGTGATCCCACTGTGGTAATTTAAACTCAGACATTCAGTTTCAAGTGTTTTAATTTGCTTGGTTACCTCCTGCTGGTATACTAATTTTTTTTTTCTGTTAATAAAGAAATATGTTAAACAGAGAAGGCTGGTGTGTAGTTAGACAGCTTCCTTTCCAGCCATGCGATGCTGGGTTCAGTCTTACCGTGCGTCATCTTCAGCAACTGTCTTCTATTACATGTATATATATATATATATATATATATAATTATAAATATATAGGGATCAGCATGAGATTGCTTCCTTATATATTTATAATTATAAATGTTTTTACCGATAAAGGTTTTTTTGCATACTGAACTACTTGGCAAAATTGTTAATTATTAATTTTATTAACTAATTGGCAATTCCCTGCCCTATATCTGTATTTATATATATATATATAT
>NC_068985.1:52568351-52568567 GCF_001194135.2 Octopus bimaculoides | reverse complement strand
ATATATATATCAAAAGATATCTAAGGAAGAATGTAACGATCGAGAAGGTGAATGACAATATCCTTTTTATGTGCATAGTCTGTAACAGACCATGCCTGTCATTTGCTGGCCTCAAATCTCATCTGCGAACGCATGGAAAACGAACCTCCACCAACTATTTTGCCTATATATATGTGCCCACCTTTTAATGCAGTGTATGCCAGAAGGTTTGCAAAT
>NC_068985.1:52564732-52568341 GCF_001194135.2 Octopus bimaculoides | reverse complement strand
TATATGTGCCCACCTTTTAATGCAGTGTATGCCAGAAGGTTTGCAAATCCAACGGGGGCCTCAAAAAGACATTTTAAGATCCACAAAGAGCAGAACTTATCTGCAGGTCTTGGTGCTCCAAATCAGAAGTGCAATCTATGTGGTTGTCTTTTCAGAATATTGTCTGGTTTAAAAAGCCACATAAGACACCATGATGGTGCTAAGATGTAGGTACAGGAGGTGGTCAAACTCTGTATAAGGAGTAGACAACCACCACATACATACGTGCATATATATCAAACTAACACCTTATGTCGTCATACTATAAACTGAACCATCAAAGTTAGCTTCTACGCGATTGTTTTCTTTGCTAGAAATTACAATCAACTTACTCCCGACGGTCCCTAGTGATTTAGATAAAGAAATGGCATATTTCGATAATGTACTTCTAGATATACCTTCAAAATTTCAGAATGGCGAAAACGTTCATTCTTGTAATGCCCTTATTGATCTCGATTTTTACTTTTGAACTGGAGCTAAACAGCAACAACGCCAACATCAACAACAGAATATACTTGGTTGCACTAAGAAATAGCAAGCCATGGGACCATTTGGGTTGACAGCGTTGGTGGTTTGAGAAAACCTTTATGTTTCATTCTTTAATGAACTGGCTAAGTTGAAACTATCAGTCCAAGTGATGACATATATAAAAGCAAATATGACTAGAATTCCAGGAAAAATATTAATGTTATATGTTTCATATATCTGATATTTGCTCGCCTTGTCAGAAATAGCAGTCCAAACTCACTTTAATTACGTCTTTTAATCGCCTTGAAGAAGACCAGACATTCTGGGATATGGGATCTTCGATAGATAATGGCAAAAATGTAAGATTGTATAGTTATGGCTGGAAGGTCTTCCATAGTAGCTTTGCTCAGTCAAGACATTCTTGGGACGAGCCAACATCAACAATAACAATAACAATAACAATAACAACAACAATAACAATAACAATAGCAGTAAGTTATTGCTCGATTCCATGGGAAACTATGCGATTACATTGCTCACTAATAATAACAGACAAAACTCCCTCAAATCTTAACCACCAATCGCCTTGAAGCAGGACGGACATTCTAGTTAATGGAGCTGTAGCGAAGCTTCTCTCGCGGTTATATATTTATAGATACGGACGTAGCAGATAACAGCTAGCCTCCGGCTGCACCTTGAACCCTGTTGTGTCCATCACTCTGATTCGTTGGAATTTGAGCGCCATTTGTCTCTAGTTCTATTTCGCGCCAGAGTGCAAACCAACCGGTCATGACCTGATAAGATCACGTGAGAAAGTGATTTCTAAGTCTCTGGTGAGCCGATTTTTCTCTATAAAAAAGCCAGTTTCGTCTGAGCTAAGTTGTCGTAGCTTCAGACATTCTGAGGTCTAGCCGTTAACCATAGAGCACCAACCAGCCAGTTTCCAGCCACGACATGACTCCACTCTACTGGAGAATCAACACCACCGTTCAGCTGTTTACTACAAGCTTCGTCGCCAACTTTTACACCGATGTCTCTACGTACACAGCAACCAAACAGCACCCGAAACTTATCTCAACACTGTTAGTGTGAATTGCTTCACCATGAATAACAGCCAGAACTATCTGTAGAGAACCATCTGTACCAAGTAACCGGTCGCAGCATCGTAGCCTCGACTTCTTCTCATGACATGTGATTCTTCGGCTCTGCTATTCGGCCACAACTTCTTATGTACAAACTTTCAACTACTGTGTACCTTGACTAAGAACTGATATTTCTCATCCTTGTGTTCAGGACTTTTAACGTCCCTATTTTATAGACTATCTATGCTCTGTATTCTCTCGCACTCACACACACATGTTTGTATACACACACTCTTTTGTTTACATGACGGCCTGTCTTATATTGTGTTATTATTATGTCGCATTCCCTCACACGCAGACATACAGTTTAATGCTCCAATAAAACATTTCTCTTTATACATCTTTACCGGTTGTGTCTCTCTTTCCTTGTTGGTACTTCATCACATTCACTTGTGAGTTCTTAATTAATATATTTGTGTCGACCGTGTGACGCGCTAAAAGGAGCCTTTCCTTCGTCACCATTCTCCTTAGTCGCACGGTCGTCTACATAACCTTTGATATGCAATGTTAAAAAAATGTAGGGCAGAATACTTACCGTATTTACTGGTGTATAAGTTGCATAATTTCTCCCCTTCATTATTTTTGTTTTTCCATATGTTTATAGATCACACTTTTTTAGTGAGTAAATACGGTAAGGCTCAGAAGTTTTCGATTAGAGGGCTACTCAATAAGGACTATCCTGGATCTAGGAGACAACAACAACGACAACACAAGTAATTGCTTGAGTTCACGGGTATCTATGCACTTGGATGACATACTTGTAATAGCAGACAGATTTTCGTCTAATCATTAACTACCGTCTTAAAAGTGCTAAAAGGAAAAAATGGATAATGTAGACCCAGATCTACTCTATCTAAACGCAGGGGTGATGGTCACGACAGAAAGGCCTTTAATCATCAATTACTTTATCGATTGTGACAAAATCATAATAATTATTATCATGCCGCTCTTACTCCTCCTCCTTCACTAACACCAGCTCCTGCTCCTCTTTCGCCATTTCTACTTCTACCATATATTCTTCATCAATATCATCGTCCTTTCGTTGTCACTGTCATCATCTTCATTATCATAATCCTCCTCCTTTTCCTCCTCGTCTTCATCATTATCATCATCATCATCATCATCATCGTCATCGTGGTCGTTGTCGTCTTCGTTGTTGTCGATGATGTCATCATCATCACATTCATCATCAGCATTATCATTATCAACATTACCGTCTTCCTCACCCCCACCCCCACCATCACCATCATCCTCGCCATCATCATCGTCGTCATCATCATCATCATCATCATCATCATCATCATCATCATCATCATCATCATCATCATCATCATCATCGTTTTCGTCATTGTCTTCGTCGTTGTCGGCTATGTCTACGATGTCATGACCATCAATTTCATCACCATTATCATTGTCACCATTATCACCATTACCATCTTCCTTGTCACTACCACCACTAATATCATTATCACCACCGCCTTCACCGTACGCTTCATCATCACTATCATCACCATCATCAGCATCGTCTTCATCGATATTGTGCCACCACCACCACCACCACCACCACTACGACCACCATCACCACCAGCAACAGCAACAATCAGTGCTTTTATATTCAATCATGCACAACTAGACAACTTCTTATCACCATCTTCATACAATTCTATAAATTACTTTCAGAGTCAGAGATTCATTCATTAATAACTCTAAATCAATATAGGTGTTTATGAAGAGAGGCAACCGCATATAAGTACACACACTCACACACACACACACACAAACACACACACACACGTTTATATATAGTTACAAACACACACATATATATATACGTATATATATGAACATGTATGTATGTATAGAAGCATATATAAGTATAAGCGGACACCCACACACCCACCCACACACACACACAGACACACACACACACACACACACACATATATATATATATATATAT
>NC_068985.1:52561728-52564563 GCF_001194135.2 Octopus bimaculoides | reverse complement strand
TATATATAGTTTATGTGTATATATATATATATATATTTATTTATTTATTTATTTATGTGTTTTAGCCAAGTGGCTGCGGTCATGCTGGTGCACCACCGTGCACGTATATATATATATATATATATACGTGCGTGTGTGTGTGTGTGTGTGTGTGTGTGTGTGTGTGTTTGTGTATTTAACGGTATATAGGCATGCAACACAGTTACGCGCTTACACAAATTACTCAAACACGCACAAACCCACAAACGCACATATAAGCTTAAGACAGTGAAGTGTTTAACAGGTTACCTTATCGTGATTTCACCACAAAAATCAACAAACTTGTTTCAAATTCATTTTTCTTGTTTCAGTACAAAATATTATTGGCAAAACACATTTCTTTATCGATTTTTTTTTAAATTTCCATACACAAAAGACTCCTAATTCATAAGACATCAATAAATTTGGGGTAGGCAGATTAGTTCCGTGAAACTGATGTTGATATATGAGCGTGACAGCGTTCTTGCTTTTGTTAGATCATTTAACAAAACAAATGTTTTCTAACGATCGGCTTTTAGCCATCGCTGTAACATGACAAGAGATAATGTCATTTAGTAAAGCACCAGTGAACCGGAGCTCAGAATCAAAATATACGGGATTTCTGATAACAGTTAATAATATTTTTTTGGTTCATCTGACAAATATTGTCGTTTTTTTTATCTTTTACTTCTTTCAGTCATTGGTCTGCGGCCACGCTGGGGCGCCTTATTCAGGCGTTTTAGTCGAACCGATTGACCTCTAGTAATTTCTTTTTCTTTTTAAGCATGGTACTTATTTTATCGGTTTCTTTTCCTGCACCATTAAGTTACAGGGACGTAAACAAACCAACGACAATTGACAAGGGATGGGTGGGTCGAAAAACACATACACAAAGAAACAGACACTCATACACACATATATAAATATATATACATACATATATACACATACATATAAACAAATATATAAATATATAGCATATATGTGTGTATATATGTGTGTATATATGTATATATATATATATATATAACTTATGTATGTGTGAATATATATATATATATATATATATATATATATATATATATATGTACGACGAGCTTCTTTCAGTTTCACTCTACTAATTCCACACACAATGCTTTGGTAGGCCCGGCTCTACAGACGGAAACACATGCCCAAGCTGACTTTCCTGAAAACATGTGGTTAAAAAGCGATCTTAACCACACGGACATGCCTGCGCCGTTGTTTATTATTTCTCAAATACTTTTCTATATTCTTTTGCTAAGGACCAAACTAGAAGTCCACTTTGAATATTCTAGAATTCAGTCTTCGATAATGTTTTATTGATCACGTGAGAGATAAAAGTACAGACGATCCCAGATTAAATGAAACTTTCTAATGCCATTCTGAAACATGAATGCCACGGAAACTTTCTGGTGCCATTCTCATCCAACAAATCTAGGGTCATTTTAGCCGTGTGACAAGCAGTCTCATCTTCCATAAATAAAGAGTCTTCTTTAATTATTTCACCATTAGAGAAGATCGGAAGGAGTCATTTCTGCAATATGGACACATATTTATCTGAGTTTATCTTTCCCTCACACTTCACCAGCTCTAATCAACCATTGCTCCAAATTACTCCCCAAACCATCACAGAATACGTACCGTGTTTCATTGCTGTTCATTGGTGGCTGCAATCTTTTCACATAAAATTTTTAATCACAGGATCTCCAGACAAACACTCGACCACTGTCATGAAATGTAGCAAATCTGAACTCATCAGAGAATATGACAATGTCCCAAAATGCTAGTCGCCTCTCCACTACCTCATTGGCTCACTTTTTTCTCCGCTTGATGTTAGCTGACCGAAGAAGTGGGTCCCTTGTTGCTGCTCTGCTAGAGTAACCAAGTTTGTGGGGATACCTGACAACCATTCTGCCACTGACATCAATATGTTTTGCTACGTCAGAGGCCTTGCAACGAGGAATATCCACCACTCTTCACTTAACAAAGGAAAGGGTGTTGTCAGAGGGACCTGGTTGATCTCAGCGAGACAATGTAAACTCCTTCCCCTCTCTGGTGAATTGCACAATCACTCCCTTAACTGTAGAAAGGGATGTTTTCTGCCATCTTATGCTATGTTCACAGTTCCAAGGCTTCTTTTGTACATGGCACGATTAAATAGTTACGTATACAACCTGAAACATGAAAATGTCAATTAAAAAAACGTATAAACCTTTACAAGCCAGAATAAACATAAAACGATGTTTAATGGGGTGTCTAGTTATTTCTGTTATGACTGTATGTGTGTGTGTATACACACACTCACACACACACACACAGACACAGACACACACACACACACACACACACATATATATATACAGAGAGAGAGAGAGATAAAGAGAGAGATGGGAATATAATATATATATATATGTATAGATATATATATATATATATAAATGTAAATATATATATCCACACACACACACACATCTACACATATATATGTTTATATACACATCTATGTATATGCAAGCATATATATATATGTGTGTGTGTGTGTGTGTGTGTGTGTGTGTATGTATGTATGTATAAGAGAGGAAGTGGGAATATACAGAAAACCAAAAGATGAAGATAGGTGTTTCAACAACAAACAGGTGTATTAGTTTAACGCTCGGGAAGGTGAGAAAACCTTTTACGTTTCGAGCCTACGCTCTTCAACAAAAAAGAAACACAAGGAAATAAACAGAGAGAGAATAAAAAAAGCTTTCGGAGCTAGTGGTCAATCATGGCGGCTGGCTTGACAGAGGTAGTTAG
>NC_068985.1:52557088-52559257 GCF_001194135.2 Octopus bimaculoides | reverse complement strand
TATATATATATATACATTGATAGATAGACAAATAGACAGACATAAAGACAGACAGACAGACAGACAGATAGATAGATAGATAGATAGATAGATAGATAGATAGATGGATAGATAGATAGATAGATACTCTTTCATTTGATCGAGAAATGACTTAATTATCGGTAAAATGAGAAGGGTATATGTCATAGAATCGAATTTATGCAGAACCTTGCCATCTGCTGACAATAAAACAATGCCTCTGCAGTTATTGTACCATGCTGACATTTTGTCCTGTATTAAGCGAAAATCAGTTGCGTTATTCTCCTGTAACTCCGATAGGACCGTCCTTCCAAACTAGACTAATATGTTCATGATGGTTCTATGTGGCACGATCACCCCCAATGCTTGAGACCTCCGCACAGATTCCATCTTTATCATGAGCCTTACGAAGCTTCAACTTATTGTCTTCACTATGTTAACTCCTGGGAATACAATGTCTAAATGGTAGATGATGACAGGTATTTGTTGGAGGGAGACAATCACGGCGTCATCCATAACAAAGTTACAGTTAAGTTCAGAAAATTGTTAAATATTTCAGAAAACAACAGAGATTATAGCTAGTTGTAATCTCTGCAGCATTTTAGTAAAAACTGTACATCCAATCTTAGAAACTAAGGGATTTACAGCAAAATGTATTTCCTCATCTAAAATGATAGATCCCGTTACTGAGGTAACATGAATGTCAGGAACAACACCTTATAGTCACGTGCTCTTGCATCTGCTTGAGCGATCGTTGAAGTTGAGATTTTTATAGTTTTGTAATAAACAACGGTTTAAATTCTCTGAACAACTGTGTATTAATGCACAGATTTTGTTTTGGAAACAAGAATCTGAATATTAGAATCATTTTTGTAACAGATACAAGTGTTTTAATATTGTAAAATACTCGTTCCAAAGCAATAATTCTCATGTTGTTTTATATTCTTTGCTGGATTAAGGATTTTCGATATCCTTTCTCACAGAAGTTCGATAACTTATAAACATTCGATAGTTGAATAATCTTCGTTTTATCCGACCGACTGTCTCTTCTCATTTCTCTCTTTTCTCTCACCTCCTTACCCCTCACTTTTCATTCTGCACCCGTCTCTGTCCCTCTTGTTTATTTTTTCTCTCTCCTTTCTCCCTGTTCTCACTCACTCCTACTTCAGGAACTCTGCTCAGACTAAACTCTGAGTCATGAAAATTTCTAATGTTTAGTCATCATAGCTGCCACGCCTATGAATTACTACATAATCCTGGAAATGCCATGTCTTACATCTCTAAAGCATCCATGTTGTTTTATGATCACTTTTGTCTGTAAAATGACCACTGGTAATACTTAGATTATTTTCTCCTTAGAGTTTTAGGAACGTGAAACTATCTTATTTTGTGGGTGTATGTGTGTGTACGCGCGCACACGGGAGTATTTATTAAAAAAATTGTAGTTTATGTAGTAAATGTAGTTTATGGTTCACTTTGCAATTTTTGGTTCACTTTTCTCAGAAAATTCCTGGTCCCCAAGCAAACAGATCACCCTCTCAATGGGTTGCTCAGACTTCTACACAATACTTGACTTCTAAGTGTTTTGCGACGATTATGTCTTACACAAATCCAATATGTGAAGATGGACGGCTACATGGTTGCAGCCATTCAGGTCTGCTGACGTTGTTACCGTTCTATCATCGCAAACATTCAAAGAAAACATTTAAGTTAGCAACATTCATAAAGAATTGTAAGTCCAATAAAACTTGCATAGTATCATATAGATTCTATCTGCCCTGTACGCAACATACACATACGTAGACACATACACACACACACACGCGCATACACGCACACACGCACGCACGCACACACACACACACACACACACACACACACACACACACCCAGCCCCCCCACCACATATATATCGAAATGGTAGCGCCAATATAATGCCATTTTTAATTAAAGTCAGATTCAGATATGCTTTCTTTCATACTGTTATAAATATTCCGTTGAGCTGATACAATATGACAATGCATCTAAATACAATCTTACAGAAACCTCTTAATTTATATAAAGAAATCTATTGTTTTAAATACTTAGAAGAGTTAAGGCACTTTTAAAAAATAGTTTCAAACAGATATTTTAGTGTTTTACAAAAAAATC